>NC_086449.1:802240139-802380139 GCF_028390025.1 Pseudophryne corroboree | reverse complement strand
GTTAGGACTAGTTATATTAACTATAATGCGTGCCTACGCACCATAACCCTGAGTATCTTTATCCAATAGGAATTTATCTAACCCATTCTTAAAGGGAGTTATCCGAGTCCGCTGTTACTACTCTCTCAGGCAGGGAATTCCAAACACGTATTGTCCTTACTGTGAAAAAACCTTTTCGCCTCAATGTGCGGAAACTCCTCTCCTCTAACCTAAGCGAGTGACCACGTGTCCTCTGTGCTGATCTTATAGAAAACAGGTCCCTCCCAAGCTGTGTATTGACCCCTTATATATTTGTAGATGTTGATCATGTCTCCTCTTATCCAGTGTAAACATGCCTAGCCTTGCAAGCCTATCCTCGTATTCCAGCGTCTCCATGCCCTTGATTAATTTGGTCGCCCGCCTCTGAACCTTTTCTAGCTCCAGGATATCCTTTTTGTAATATGGTGCCCAAAATTGCACACAGTATTCAAGATGTGGCCTCACTAGTAATTTATATAATGGGAGTAGAAAACTCTCGTCCCTTGCATCAATTCCCCGTTTTATGCATGCTAATATCTTATTAGCCTTCTTTGCTGCACTCCTACCGTGGGTACTGCTGCTTAATTTGTTATCTATGTGAACCCCTAAGTCTTTTGCCAGTACAGAATCCCCTAATATTACCCCATTTAGTATGTAGGTGTCATTTTTGGTCTTGCCCCCACAGTGCATTACATTACACTTGTCTGTGTTGAATCTCATTCTCCATTTTGCTGCCCATGCTTCCAGTTTAGTTAAGTCGTTCTGAAGAGACTCAGCATCCCCCTCCGTATTTATAACCTTACACAATTTGGTATCGTCTGCGAAAATGGACACCATGCTCTCTAGACCTAGACCTGTTAGGTCGTTGATGAAAATGTTGAACAAAAGTGGTCCAAGTACAGACCCTTGTGGCACACCACTTAGTACTTTAGTCCAATTTGAAAATGATCCATTGACCACAACGCGCCACTCCCTATTATCTAACCAATTACTGACTCAAATGCATATTGTGCTCCCTAGCCCTATTTCTTGTAGCTTATAGATAAGACGCATGTGTGGTACAGTGTCAAAAGCTTTGGCAAAGTCTAAAAAGATTACATCCACCTCCTTACCTTGATCAAGGTTCGCACTTACGGTTTCACAAAAGCGAAGTAAGTTGGTTTGATATGATCTGACCTTGACAAATCCATGTTGGTTCCTTTTAATGACCTTGTTTGTTTCAAGGAACTTTTGAATACTGTCCCTTAGAATACCTTCCAATACTTCCCCCACTATAGATGTAAGACTAACTGGTCTATAATTACCTGGTTCAGCTTTGCTCCCTATACTCCACTACCTCCGCTATACACCAGTCTTTGGGAACCATACCCGATTTAACAGAATCCATGAAGATCAAAAATAGAGGTCTTGCTAGTTCAGCGTGCAACTCCATAAGAACTCTCGGGTGAATTCCATCTGGACCAGGTGACTTATTAATCTTTAACTTGTTTTAAACGGACACAGAACTACCTCCTCACATAAATAAGCATTTAGCAGTCGGACATTATCTTTGTTGAGATTTTGTGTAAGACCCAGCATTTGGTCCTCTCTGGTAAATACAGTTGAAAAAAAAAACTTAGTTTGTTTGCTATGTCATTATCATTTTTGATTAAGACTCCCCTCTTGTCCTTTAAAGGGCCTATACTCTCCTTCTTTAGTCTCTTGCTGTTGATGTACTTAAAAAAAACTTTTTGGGATTGGCTTTGCTTTCCTTTGCTACTAGTTTTTCAGTTTCTACTTTAGCCGCTCTTATTCCTTTTTTGCATATTTTGTTAGTCCTTATAGTGTTGGAATGACTCCGCATCCCCCTCAGATTTGTATTTTTTTTAAATGCTCGTCTTTTTGTCCATTAATTCCTTTATATTTTTGTTAAACCACATTGGTTTTGGAGCTTTATTCCTTTTTTTGCTGCTGCTGTTTCAAACTCACAATTCACTTAAAAAGCCAAGCTATCACTTTAGAATGCAAGCTCTCACAAAATATATATTTGACTCCTTAACTTACTTTTTTTTTCCTTTTTGTGGTTAGTTCTCCAAGATGTTTGGAACAACCTCCCTGCTGTGTCCCTTTAAAAAAAACTGTTTGCAAGTGTACCTAGAAGATAGTTTTGAAGGCAAATGGTCACACCAAATATTGATTTAATTTAGATTTCTCTTCTGTTCATTCACTTTGCATTTTGTTAATTTATAAGAATAAACTATCAACACTTCTATTTTTGAAAGCATTCTTACGTTGCAGCATTTTTTTTCCACACCTGCCTAAGCCTTTTGCACAGTACAGTAGTTCTGTGGGGATTTCTTTTTTCTTAGATAAAAGATCCGTACCTTCAGAGGCATAGTAAAATCTCTCTTATATATGGAGGTTTATTTAATATATCTATACAAGTATTTTAACTATGGACTGTTTATACAAAGCTGCCATTTTAAAGTGATAGAGGAAATAAGGTCAGCTCTTCACTCTTACTGTGTTACACAAAAAACACAAAATGGCTGTGGAAGTCAAACAGCATTGCGCAGACAATTCTCTGCCACAAATCTTGGGGCTTACTGCAAACATCTGGGAGGTGGGGGAAATATGGCCAGTCTACCCTGTTGTAGTGCAAAATCACCCTAACATAAGGCACAATGAGATTCTACACATACAACACTGTGGGCGTAGATCCCTAATAAATGGACAGGCTGAAAATATGGTTCATTTTACTTGACAAAATGGCTGCCGCACTGCACACTTCAGTAGTTCACTGCTTTCAAGATGGTTGGTAGTCTGGGTTCTTAGCTACTCGTCCAGCCAACAAAATGGCTGCCTTTGCTATACTTCTTAGGGAAAAGATAAGTAGTAAATAATTGTACTAAGGAACCACGTGGAGCAGAGGCGCAGAAGTACACAAAATGCCAACAATCCAAATAACCACACATGAATACTATGTTAATTTGAATAAAATATATTTGTATTCTTTTAATAGGATTACAGCCAAAGTTCGTTGTGTGGCACAACTTACCCTATACCACAATTCAGCTTCATGTAGTTTTGTGCTATATGCAGTAAAGACTTTCCTCAACAACATATTTCCATATAATGCATTATAAACGTTCTACTATTGACAACACATCATTATAAATCAGGAGGTCCCTTAGGCCGTATGAGGTTGCATCGTTCCAAATGGATTTGCACGTCGCTCCCAAAAAGAGAGGGTTCAAGAAAAAAAAAAAAAAAGGGAGGGAAAGAAGATCTCCGACAGGTTGAGAACAATGTAGTTCGCGCGCTAGGGATCCACTTGATTGTGTCGACTGCAGCTCCTGATCCATAACGCATTGCCTGGGCGTGTGGCACCCACTTTGTGAGGTAAAAGCGATGGTCTTCTTTCTCAGATCAAATTTTAGGAAGACGACGGTTCGGTTTACGAGACCAAGCAATGGGATTGCCACCTTCCCGACCCTTTCATCTAGATGTGGAAGACGGTACAGTGTTTCGCTACGGGGAATCCACGCGGAACTGAAAAAGCTTATTAAGCACAACTCACCAAATTCTGAAATTACATTATCACAACACTTTTTTTTTTTCTCACTTATTACTAAAAATTTCTCAGAATCACAGAATACTTAAGACTATGATACAGCAAAAACCAGGAAGGATCGAAGGTCTAGAATTGTTAACAGTCTCCAGGCATAGTCTGTCATGAAATCCACGAGACGACATGCGTTAAAGGATTCTCTTCTGAATAGTTCAAATGGTTTATATATATTTATATATATTTATCTATATATAGAGGCATAAATATATTTTCCATAGACACAAACGCACATAACTAACACAGCGTTTGGGTACTTTTACAGTAGATGACGACGTGAAGAAAGTCTTAGCACATATGTAAGCCTTTATTTAACCGATGACCATAAAACAGCTCTTCTCCGAATCAAGTCTATGAATAGTACAATAACCCGAAAGCCCTTTTCCCACCGTTAGAAGCTCTAAATAAATATTATCATGGCTTGGTTGGACCTAAGAATGGGTTAATCTGTAATACTTATGTCGACCAACAATAAAAAGGTGCCTAAAACGTAACGGACAGTCAGGAGACCATCTATTAGCGTCACACTTAATATGAGGGTGGAATGTGACGGGTACAGTAGGATACTACACATCTATAACTCTGTACAACACCAGGGAATGTTACTTGTAGAGGAAAGGGACCGCGGGTGGTAAAAGACCAGAACACAGCAGATTAGTTACCAATAATGAGCCACTGTTCCAGACATTATGGGGGATATTCAATTGTTTGAAAAGTCGGCTGGGTGTCTGTTTTTTTCCTGTCTATTAGATAGGATAAAAAAAAACCAGACACCCAACTGACTTTTCAAACAATTGAATACCCCCCCCCCCCCCCCCCCACCTAGGTTTTGGAAGAGTGTTTGAAATTCGGTCCCTGACCAATGATAAAGCAAGGGTAGCGGGGACGTGACTGGTGCAAGATGGCGGTGGGCAAAAAGAAACATACAAACATTAGTGGGTGGATGTGGACCCAGCACCAGGATTTCAAGCTCTGCCACAAGTTACCGTAACAGACACTTATTAAAGTCAACACTATCAATATTAATTTTCCCTAGGGCTGGGTAATGGGACTATACAACAAAGGAATCACATGGTTACATCACAAGATAAAAATCAAGCTCATAATTTAAAACATAAAAAGAGCATCTTTAAACTTCCGCCCAAAAATAAACAAAAAAACAGAAAAAAGCCTGATCTCTACCCAGCTTTAAATAAGAAAAAGAAAACTCCCCCCCCCCCCCCCCAAAAAAAAAAAAATTACAGAACTGCAACGTTTAAAAAAACAAAAAAAACATTTTTTTTATACATATATATATTCCACATTACAGAAAAGGTCACTTCCAACAAATCATATGGATACGTGAATGCGGTCAATGCAAGGCACGGCTCACAACAGCGACCAATACAAATAAGAAACACAGCGAGAAGACAAGTATAGTCGTTTCTTCCTTAATGCGCTGATTTTTCAATGGGCAAAAACAGCTACTGTGTTGTAACGGTGCCGCAACTTTGAAAAGGGGAGCAGGTTAAAAAACAAAAACAAAACATAATAATTAAAAGCAAACATCAGGAATCTCAGTTCTACCTAATGTATTGCAAGTCGTTCCTAGTGTTAACCGTATCCTCCTTACATTGCAATATATACATGTTATGTCGCATTCAACTCATCCCAGTGAACAGATTACAGGTTATTACGAGAACTAGGTGTACGCTAGAGGCGGAGAAAGGAAGCCGCTGGAGTGTCACTGCACCGCCTCTACGTAGTTCGCTGGGTACAAGCCCACTTGACCACCGTCTAGGCGCCCTTTACACCAGCCCTGTTCATCCTCATCTTCTGTTTTCGTAAACTCCTCACCTGCACGAAACAAAAACAAAGAACGAGACTTGCGTCGCATGTAAAATCAAGTCACTGGTTATCCGAGAGATTTTGGAAAGGGTATTCTATGAACACATGCCTATATGGCAGTTAGAAGCTGATTGGCTAGTACTTTATCTCCGTCCACGGCTTAGTACACAGACGCAATAGATTATAAGCTCCACCGGGGTGGGAGCTGTTTTGAATCATTAAGTATTTTCTCTAGAGAGTTAAGTAATATGTAGGTGACTTAGAAAACAAAGAAAAGGCGCGTTATTCTTACTGGTTATTTTGCGGCAGTTTTATTAAGCTTGAAGTGATAAAGTGGAAGGTGACAAAGGACCAGCCAATCAGATCCTAACTACCATATCACAGGCTGGGTTTGAAAAATGACAGTTAGGAGCCGATTGGCTGTGCCTTTATCACTTCACCGAGCTTAATAAATCTGCCCCTCTGTTCTTGGGAAGCATCCCATGGCAAACTAACTCATGGGTTATATACCATTATTACACGGAAAAACAGAGACAGGGTTAACGTAAAAACTGACGCCCACTAACCGGCCCTACATTAGGTAGTTCCTCCCTTCTCTTCGTGTCTGGTGTATCTCTTCATTTTTACCCGAAATTCAGAACACCAAGAGAATACGGGTGGGAACTGAACTTCAACAGCTTCCGCTCAATCTCCACACCGTTACATTTACCCTGATCATGTGTGGATGGAAAACCAGTCACTGATGTAGTACATCTGGAGGTGCTGGGAGCGGTCAAGGGTCTCCCATCTGCATTTTGTGAGCTGCCCTAACCATGAACATCTTGGGCAATACAGTGGAATCATTATGAAAGGGGGGGGGGGGTATGCTAGGCGGAAATCTCTCTCTCTCTCTCTCTCTCTCTCGAGAGAGAGAGAGAGAGAGAGAGAGAGAGAGCGCGAACACACATCTACTCCCCGAGTCCCTGGAAACTTATGAAGGGAAAAGGAAAGCGGTAGTTTATGGCATTTTGATTTGTGCCATGAAATCCACCTGTAGGCATCCAGTTTTTTGTATTAACAGCTAGAAAACCCGCCGGTCAGCATATGGGCGTCAGGAGCACAGCCGTTAGAATGCCAGCAGGCGGGGCGAGCCCAAAGAAGCCCCTTGCTGCACTTGCCACAGTTTCTATTCGCATTCTATGGGTGTCGTGGACACCCACAAGTGGGGATAGCCCGTTAGCCAGAATTCCGGCTGGCGGCATTGTCAGTGGTCAGTATTCCGGCGTCTGTATCCTGACTGCAGGGACTCCGACTGCCGGCAATGTAACTACATCCCAAACCAAGAATGGGAAAGTAGACTTTTTTTTTTTTTTTTATTCTGGCTTGCGCCACCAAAGAGTTTTGGTGGACACCTGCAACCGGATCCATTGACCCAAGGAACTGTAGCTTTCTCATGTGCCCATCCTGAGCTGAATTCTGGGCTCCGCTTGTGCTAAGGTTGACATTGGCCAGATCTTTGTGCATATTTCCAATGATACTGCTACTGTAACTTGTAGCGTATTGATCTGTACGCCAAGAAACTGCTGGATTTAACTGGGCGGACAGAAGGAAATTCAATTGTTTGAAAAGTCAGTTGGGTGTCTGTTTTTTTTCCCTATCTAATAGACAGACACCCAACCGACTTTTCAAACAATTGAATATCCCCCAGTAAGTGCAGGACACAAGCACTGATATTGATCTCATCAGTCAGCACTTTATCATGAGACTAGAAAGGAGCAAGCACTGTACCCAGCAGTGGGCGAGATTAGCACACGACAGAACTATGGCCCTCATTCCAAATTGATCGCTCGCTGGCTACTTTTTGCAGCCATGCAAACGTATAGTCGCCGCCCACGGGGAAGTGTATTTTCGCTTTGTAAGTGTGCCATCGCATGTGCAGCCGAGCGGGGCGAAAACGTTTTTTTGCAGTTTCTGAGATGGTCTGAACTTACTCAGCCCTTGCGATCACTTCTGCCTGTCCAGTCCCGGAATTGACGTCAGACACCCGCCCTGCAAACGCCTGCGTTTTCCCTACCACTCCCAGAAAACGGACAGTTGACACTCATAAACGCCCTCTTCCTGTCAATCTCCTTGTAATTGGTTGTGCGAATGGATTTGTCGCTAGAAGCCTTGCACAGCAACGATGCCATTGGTAGCCGTACGACGCGCCTGCGCATGGCATACGCATGCACAGTAGTAACCTGATCGCTGCGCAAATCGGCAGCGTGCGATCAACTCGGAATGACCCCCAATAAGAGAACCCATCAACTGAGCACAATGGAAGCCTCTATTCTGCAGAGTAAGAACATTCTTCCTAAGCTATAAACCATCCCTTCTCCATGATTTATAGAGCAGACTGTACATCTGCTTCTCATCCACTTACCAGCTTTAAAGCTAAGTTCATCCGTCTCCTGGCCCTCGTAATCGTAGAGAGCTCTGACCCGAACATCTTTCCCTCCTGTAGCATCTTCATCAAATGGGTTGCTGTCACCATTGGTGTCGTTGCTGGTGAAGGGATTGTTAGACTCGTCGTCTGACCACTCAGTAGGATAACTCTTCTCATAGCTGCTGACGCTGCAAGATAAGGACAAGTCTAGTGAGAACTTCCTCCGGGGGAATCGGACAGGCCGGCCCTCTGCACGGACACTGTATACTGAGTGCGGGAGAAAACATTCAGCGCTCAGCTCTGCAATGGGGATTCCAGATAAAGCTGCAGTAAGTAATAGAAACAAGCGTGTTAATAGGATGGGGGATCATGCAGACACGGTCACCACATATCCCTGACACACATCTCACACGTTCCGTATGAAACCAACACTAAAGTAAAGAAAATCTGTAACTTAGAAGTAAAAGACAACATCAGGAATTCTATAAAAATGTTAAAATAAAAACGCAAAAGGTTAATCAAATATTAATAGGTTTTTCTTTGCTCAAGCCATTACGTAGTACGGCGACAAAAGAGCCAGCATCTTGGTCCTTTAGTCCCAGAAAATAAGAGAATGCTTTAAAAGCAAGCATGAGGAACACAGAGATATAACAGTTTATACGGACTTGTGCATATTTTGTAAAATTATGCTTTTATTCTTCACTCTTAGTTAGGCAGGGTCATGTCACTGTATGGCGTTTGTGGAAGAGTAATAGGGGGGGATATGTATCAACGCTTGGAGAGAGATAAAATACCAACCTATCAGCTCCTAACGGTCATGTTACAGGCTGTGTTTGAAAGAGCAGGAGCTGATTGGTTAGTACTTTTCTCTCTCTCCAAGATAGACATCCCATAGATATTAGCTGGTCTCCTGGAAACAGAGTAAATAATGGGGTTCCAATACGTAAGGAAATAAAACTAATGCAAACCTGGGATTTTTATACTTGGGTACAATCCTTTTGAGTGTAATAGGACACAACGTGAGCAATCCTGCAATGTGCTTTTATATCGCATTGTTTAACTCGTCCTCCAAAAGCTCAAGCATCTTCCCCTCTATACTCCCACATGCTGCCGGTATCATTTCTAACCACCCCATGGACAGAACAAGGTTTCGAAACGAGTCTGTTTTTTGCTCCTTTTTGGATTGCTCTGGACAAGACTGACACATAAGTGGAAGCGGAGACCAGCGACCGTAGCCTTTGTGCCTATGGCAGTGGTAGCAGATGTTGAGGTGACCTGGTGAGCTACGTAGAACTTAATAAGGACTCCCAAGCTCCGTTTACACCGGTACAGTTCATTCACCTGTATGCTGGACTGGATCACCCGCCTATGTCTAGAACATTGGGACAGTTCAGGATACACTCCCATTGTGTGTAGTTTGTGCAGATATTACGGGGGGGGGGGTTAAAGAAAGCTCCTAAACTGCACCTGGTAAACGCACCTAATTATAACGCTACCTCCCACTGGTGAAGGAAATATTCCCCCTCCAACGACGCTGTCAAGAAGTATTAAATATGAGCATCTGAACCAATACTGGTGATAAGGCGGCCAATCAAATCACTGTGAAACAGATACCATGGAGATAACAGTACTCCATTCACAAAACGGTCCAGCACATAAAATATCTGCTCCACTATATTTATTAACAGTAGACAAGCGTGGCACCGGGCAACTTCCGCGAGCCATCACATGCAATTCACGTCTGCATGGGGACAAAGCTATGCAGCCATTCTCTAGGCCAGCGGGACAAGCTGGTATTTAGGCCAATGTACAGCAAAGCCAGCCGTTCAAAGTAATATACGCACATTAATAAGTGATTGTAAAATGCCATACAAGCAGTATAGTCATTTCTAACTCCCTAAGAGAACATAAGAGAGATAAAGTGATGGAATAAATAAATGTATACATAACATTACTCTGTGCTGGGCACATTTAGCCAGAAGACCAAAAACCACAGAGTTTTAGAAGGACCCGGTTCTCCCACATGCCAGTTTGCAGTGAAGTAGCGAAGCTAACAGACAACAAATGGTGTTAGTGTCCAGTGCTAGAGGAGGAAGAAGGTGGGGGGGAAACGTTTGTTAGAGAGAAGAGGAGGAGTGGACGCAGAAGTCGTAATGCGTCGTGTTCCACGACTCCACTCTCACAGGCCCGACTGCAAAAACCAGAGTGCACAGAGGAAGCTAGATGAGATACATCGGGAAACGTGGCATCACCAACTTTTTAGTTTTACTGTCTTCCTTCTCAATAATACTGTGCGTCTCCTCCTCGTCTTCAAACGGATTGTTACTTGATTGCGTGGACTGTACTGACTGGACGCTAAGGTGGCTATTTGGGAAGAAGAGAGCAGGAACATCAAACTACCAAATCATCATAGATCTATATACAATTGTGAATATATATTTAAACAGTTTACTTACTTACACACACGAAAACACCGGCAAGTCCACATACATAAACAATTGAAATCTGAAATGCCCCCTGTAAATCTAGAATACATATTTCTCAGTTGCATTTTATTTTTGAAGAAATTTTTGTGGCTTCTTTTAGATGGATTTGAGGACTTTTAAATATCATATAGCAAGGAGCAACAAATCACAAAGTAACGAGGGTCATAGTGCATAACCAAGGTGTTACAAATATTACTTTTAAGGGGTGATTCAATTGTAGGGTAATTCAATTGTTACGTGGGAATTTAGCTCCCAGGCTAAGTGCAAGCAGACATCCGCTTTAAACAGGGCGTCAGGGCTACGGCACACTTAGAGCCTGATTCATGTTTGTAAGTAAAGCCCAAAAGAAAAGAGAGGGCAGAAGTACGCTGCACTGCAGGTGAGGAGGATGTAACATGTGCAGAGAGGGTTAAGATTTGGGTGGGGTGTGATCAAACGGACATCTAAATTGCAGCGTAAAAACAAAAAAAACTGTCCAACATTTGTGGGCTACATGCAAAAGCAGCCAGTATTTATCCTGCAGAGAAAAAAATATACATGTATTTGTTCCCATTGCATGCCAGCATGGTTTGTGCCAGACAGTTACATACTTTTTTTTTCTTTTTCTTTGCTTTACTTACAAATATGAATCATATGTTCAAAAGCTGCCAATATTTACCCATGTATTTGCACCCTTGGCTGCAACATGGTTTGTTCCAGACAGAAAGTTATTTGCTTTTTAGAATCAGATCCTTCGCAGGGGGAAATCTGCTCAACCCATTTAATCCTGCGCATTCTCACGCAAATTAGTGTCCGTGGCGGAAATTGAATAACTTCTGGGCATTTAGTCCGGAAGTTAGATTCCCAAGTAAGATCCGAAGGGTCAAAATAAACTATACCGGATGAGTGAGACACAGCATTTACTATAACATCGGGAGGGATCAGTGTCAAATTATATTTTGTTTATTAGGTCACTGGTCTCTAACAATAGTAAATACTAATTTTATGGTTATGCACAATGTTCAGAACAACATTTGGCTTGTATAACTGTAATGGTTTCTATTGCCAGCAGGAATTTATTTGTTTAGACACAGTAAACGGAGGTGTATAACAATCTTACGCTATAGGATTAGGGGGAGGGGGTTAAGTGAGGAAGAATAGGGAGAGAAAAAAATTCAGGTGTTAGAAAGGACTAAGAGGGACATTTACTAAGCAGTGATTAGAGTGGAGAAGTGAGCCAGTGGAGAAGTTGCCCCATTAACCAATCAGCAGCTCTGTATCATTTTATAGTATGCAAATGATAGATGTTACTTCAGTGCTGATTGGTTGCCATGGGCAACTTCTCCACTGGCTCACTTCTCTGCTCTTATCACTGCTAAGTAAATGTCCCCCTATAGGTTAGGTGCAATTTGCAGTAATTCTGCTAGACCTACCTGCTGTGTTTATTCTGGAGGGTGGACTGCTCGCCCGCTTGACTGATTCCAGTTAAAGTGACCCCCTCTCCTGGTTTCTTTTTCTCTCTTCTACTTAAGGTACGGTTTAAGTCGGCAGACCATTCCTACAAAGGGTCAACGGAGAACGGAGCTGTGAGGACATGGGTGTAGTACTAGCATTTGTCCATAAGAGGGCACCGGTGTGCAAAAAATGGCAATACAAATTAAGCGTGACACGATAAGCCATTTTCTTGAGAGAAAAGAAAATGAAGTGGAACGGCACAAGAAAACAAAACATGCACTACACATGTGGGGTAGATACAACCATGTTAAAAGACGAGTAGGTGAGAATGCTTTAAAACAAAACAAAAGAAAAGAAAAAGAAAAAAAAACACACACACAAAACAGCACAATGCCGACCACCACAAGACACAACAGAAGCGAGAAGGCGGCCCAGCCGTACGTTGCCATGACAACACAAAAATCTGGACCATGGGCCTGAGGTTGCCCAGTTCACAAAACAAAACTGGATCTTTCATCATCCTGGGAAATTCTTTCCTTATTTACACCACACACGTTTCTTACTAGCAGAATACATCAACACATGCAGATGAAAGATGCGTTATGTAGGAGAACTTCCATTATTTCTATTGCAGAGTATTTGAAAGAGAAAAAAATGAAGAAAAAACAACATAGGGGTATATTCAATAACTGTCGGAAGCTGCCATCTTGTTGGAAACACCGCAGCTTCTGCTCTCCCCGCCGCCGACGTCAGCGCACCCGGCAGCTGACAGCAGCGGCAGAACAGCACCCTGGGTACGGCCAAATCTGACAGTCTGATTTGGCCGGCCATTGAATAGGGGTGGTCGGATCCATTCCGACAGATGCATGTTGGAATGGATCCGAATTTTATTTAATATACTCCACAATAGCAGAATTCTTGAGGATGACATTTGATAAGCACAATAATCAATTTGATAAATGTATATAGTTTTACTATCATGTTTGGCAGGGCAAGTGCAAAAACATTATCCTCATTTTACAGGGTGCAACTACTGAGCAATGGGGGAGCTATATATCCCTTTGGGCTCCCTTTGTCACGGGAGCGTAGATGGTCGACGTGTGGCTCTGTGGCACTACAAGTACCAGCATACGCTAAGCAGAATCAACAATGCACCGCCGTATGTAGAAAGTGACCACGGAGCAAAACAAAATATCTTAATCTTCCCATGTCAACGAAGAGAGGCAGACGTGCTTGTTGTGCTTGGACTTGTAGTTCCACATCATCTGGGGAGACACAGGCTGCGTACGTATACACTCTAGTGGCCACAGTATAATTAAAGATGATACAGTACTTACTTCATCCTTGTGTCAGGAAAGGCAAGAACGATAGGAGGAGAAGAAATAACATAAGCACAGGTCTAATAATTTAACACTTACTGGGTATAGTAGCAGCAAATAAAACATTTACTAATACAAAGTACTCCCTCACCCCCTCAAATCCCCTAGTTGTTCTCCACAGAGATAATGCAGGAGCCCTGCCTGACAGCTGACCATGCAGAGCCGGCACTGTGGCTGGGAGGGGAGGGCACCGCTCTGTCCTTGAATTCTCTGCATTGCTGAGGGATCAGTGTGACGAATCAGCACTTTTAGAGAATTCGGAGCTTTGTTGGATTACACAGGCATGTTCTAGATGCACCGTCAATAGGGGATACAATAGGTGCCCTTGGTCATTTTAATGCTCATTCAAGCAAGCCGCAGAAAGAAAACCCCCTGCTATGATTCGACAATGCGGTGTGCGAGCCCCGTAGACAAAACGCTCACCTCAAACTGGGGCCAGTTCATGGACATCCCTGGGCCGTGATTGTTCTTGAACCATTTTAGGTCCTCAAGGACATCCGCCGATTTTATAGAGTACTCCAGGTCTCTGTATATGCTGGAGTACCTGATCAAAGGGAAAACATCAATCAGCTCTCTTATAATCCCACAAGAGTCACAGAGGATAAGGAGTTTAGAAAGCGTGGAAACACAGTGTGCCGCCACTCGCAGGCTCCATTACCCTCTAATACACCCTCACCGACGCAATGGGGTTAATTGGCGTTTAAAGACACAACATGCACAGGATTACGTTACTATACTACAAATGATATTTAAATGTACAGACACAAGTAAGAGGAATAAGAACTATTAAAGTTATGGTTTCTAACACAAACTGATGGCTGCCGGACCCAGTGAAGCAGAGTCCGAGGATGCAGCCACTTGCTTTGGCACGCCAGAAAATGAGGCGCAAACACATCCCCATTTTCTGGAACACTGCCCTTCACGGCCCCCCAAACACCAGCAGCAAGTCAGTCACGCTTCAGCTTTACTTGAGGGCTGCGGACATCGCAGACCCAAATCTGCACATGCTCAGTGCGGCTTCTGTGCAGATCTGAAACGAGCGTTAATATCGAATTAACGTACATCTACTAATCAGGCCCAGCGTTACTTCACTGAGTTTTAAGTCAGTCATTAAGCATTTGTACAATGTCTTGGCAGCTATCTGCACCGGACAGGCATCCAATAACTTTACTCAGATAGGTAAAAAAAAACGCATCTCGCCTAGACAGATACCTGGCAGCAATGGGTGGTCTTCAGTTTGCCGGCTGTCGGGATCCTGGCGCACAGTAAACCGGCGCCGGAATCCCGACACCCGGCATTCAGACACCTTTTCTCCCTCTTGGGGGTCCATGCAAGGGGCTCATTTGCGCTCGCCCAGCTGTCGGTATGCCGGCGGTCAGGATTCCGGCACCGGCACGCTGGCAGCCGGCATACCCTAGCACACCCAGCAGCAATCACCTCTCCTGACACAGACTTTCAATTTGCTGCAAACAGCCAACAGAACACTGTAGTCATATTTTAATTTACCAAATTGCAAGTTATTAATGTTATATGAAACATATTTTCAGCCACCTTCACGATTCTGTCCCCCAATCTCCTACAGTTGAAGAAAAAAAAAAAAAAAAGTTTGACAGTCAAGGTTCCAAAGAGAAGTCCTTTACATTCTATGGACCGGGACTGGTAAATAAAAACAATTTGTTTGTAACCCTCTTCAAACTTTATGTAGATTCTGAACATGCGATTCTACCATACACACACTGGCGGCAGTTAGGAGAACACAGGCCATCAATACGTGAAGTATAGGATAGGCTTCATGCTCGCAAATGGCCGGCCTTGTTCAGCTGCGATTGGTAGAACCGCTTCATGGTACTGAATAGCACTATAGGTCTAGCGAAGCAGTGTTTACTACACTGTCATTTCCTCCGCTACACCAAACTAGGATTTCCTATTGAGGTCTCATGGTGGCGCATTGTTAAAGCAATCGGGTAGTGAATAATATCTATTACCCCTCCAAATTGGACAGGTCAAGGTGTTTCTCAACGTCCAGGAGCAGGTCTCGGAAGTAGCGTAGTCGCTTATCCTCAAACTGCTGACACTGCTCAAACACCTGCTCCATGTTCTCCATATACTGCGGAGTGGCCGCGTCCAGGTCTTTCAGAGATTTCTCGTACTTCTCTTTGCTCTGCAAGACAGAAAAGCGGAAGACTGGGATGACGTGCCAGAGCCTCACAAGTCACAGCACCATCCTAGAGTCAGCGGACAGACATAAACGTCACCTTAGTTTACAAGATGCTTAAAAAAAAAACACAAACAAACAAGGACTGTATTTTATTACATTTATAGGTTAAAAGTAGAGATGAGCGGGTTCGGATTTACTCGGTTCTTAACGCCAGAATTACCGCAAGTTCTTTTTTTCTGGATTTTCTTATTGGCTAACCAAAACACGTGACGTCCGTGAGCCAATAAGGAGGTCCGAGTAAATCCAAACCCGCTCATATCTAGTTAAAAGTTTATTGCTAAGCACGAGATGTTGCACCAGGTGTATTCCACCCGTCGCCGATACAGCGGAAGCAGCCCACGCCAGCTATGAGAGTCGTTCGTAAGGAACCAGCGACAGCCCCCCTCACTGCAGCCAATCATTTTACTACCAAGTACGGACCTCAACGACAGTGTCGCCTGGTGCAAGTGGAGTGTACACGCTGCCATTTTTACGATACGACACACTGGACATATTCATCATTTTATTTATAGGAAAATGTAGGTGTAAGTGGAAAATAAAAAAAGTAAATTTCAAAAGGTTTTTTTGTTTAGTTTATTTTCTGTGTAATGGCATAGCATGGTCGGTGTAGTGGTTAGCATTTCTCAACGAACAATATCAATGCCCCTTATTGCTCGACACTGCCCCTGTCACAAACTGCCCTGTTCTCACACACATGGAAAGTTCAGAGTGTCCCACAATATCAGCACACACCTCCTGAAACAATCTGTGCTGCTGTAAGGGATCCGGTCGACTACCTCCAGTTCTAGGATTGCCCACACCGGTTGGCACTGCTGCAGCGTGGACAATTAGAAACAGGGCAAAATCTGGGTTAGAGAATTTGGGAGTAGGGGATGCAATTGCATGTGATTTGCAAGTAGTTACAGCAGTACGGACATCGTATGTTTCCACTCCTACCTCTATGGGGAGCGAGAGAAAACCTGCAATGAGGGAGAAGCTCTGGAAATGGCACGCCACATCAAGGCCAGGTGGTGGAATCCACCGCACCCCACCACTGTAAGTTCCACTGGGGCAGGCACTTATGTTCCTGATTAAACTTTCCAGGTAAAGTGCAGCGTGAACATACACGGTGGAGTCACATTATTAAGACATCGGCAGTGCGTAGCCCATGAAGTACGTCATGTGTTGTGCGCTGGCTTGGTGGGTATATAAGGTGTGCGATTGGCAGTCTGTACATATCACTCGCTGCTGTCATGGGTAAAAAGGGCAATTTATGAGAGTTGCAAAAGCGATAATCATCAGTTTCAGGCCAAGGGTTATTATTATTACCAGTTATTTATATAGCGCACACATATTCCGCAGCGCTTTACAGAGAATATTTGGCCATTCACATCAGTCCCTGCCCCAGTGGAGCTTACAATCTATATTCCCTACCACACGTACACACATTCCGGTTAGGGTTAATGTTTGTTGGGATCCACCTAACCTACCAGTATATTTTAGTAGTGTGGGAGGAAACCTGAGTACCCGGAGGAAACCCACGCAAGTACAGGGAGAATATACAAACTCCACACAGTTAGGGCCATGGTGGGAATCGAACCCATTACACCAGTATGTCTGACACAGCGCAGTGTGTGGTGGAGGTGTATCGTGACTGGACAAATAGCCCCACTGCGAATAACAGACGTGGAAACTGCGGAGCACCACGTGCCACTGACACAAGAGGTGTACATCGGCTACGAAGGAGTACGAGGGCCGGCCGAACGCCACACTATAGTGGCGCAGCTCAATGTAAGAATGAACCTGGGGCTACCCAGACGTGTGTTTAGAAAGACCGCTCAGCCCGTCTAGCTGCTGTCTGCACATGGCGGTTACTCCGGCTATTAGCTGGGGGGTCAGAATAATGTGACTCCACTGTGTACATGCAATGCTGTTCTAGTGCCCCAACTCTAGCACCAAAACACATTCACTTAGTTCCACCCTGTATTAAGAAAGCTGCCACATTCTGTAAAACATACAGATGGGTCCATGTTTATCTTGACCTTTAATAGGATTAACGGAGAATGGGCAGTCGGATTTAATCCCCTGCTATAATGGCTTAATCCCCTGCTGTATTGTTCTCTGTACTGTATTGCAGCTGAGAACAATAGATGAAGGGTTTATGTTAATAAATCATGGTGTGCCTAGGTGCAGCAAACTAGTCAAGATAACTGTGGACCCATTTGTATCACAAAATACTATTATACACAATGATGGTCCTTTCACAGTCACATTTTTACTTCTTAAAACAATTTTCCATCACAGTTCTGATCGGAATTCTAGAAGGCATTAGGCTGCCTGTAACAGAGGAAGGAACTTGCAGGTTCAGCTAAGAAAAGCAAGATTCCAAACGCTCAACTTCAAATATACAACGATGACTGCTATTAAAAGGCATATATCTACTGTTAGGCTCAATTTAAAAAAAAAAAAAAAATCTAGAAAACATTATCCACTCATCTATACCCCATTGTCTATATGCACCAGTGTCCCCTAGTGGATGAAGGAGAATGACTCAATATTATTACTATCTATATCCTCCATACATATAGCTAGGGTACGGGTCGTTGGGTCAACCCAATTTAGGTAGACAGTCATTAGGTCTGCCACTATAGGTCGACATGCATTAGGTCGACAGGGGCACTACGTCGACATGTTCACATTAGGTCGGCATGAGTTTCCCTCCTTTTTTGGGTGTCGTTTTCTTCGTAAAGTGGCGGGGAACCCCAATTAGCGCACCGTGTCCCCTCGCATGGCTCGCCATGCTTCGGCAAAGGTGCCTTGCTGTGCTCGGCACAGGTTACAGTTCCCAATTGTAGTGCACGTGGATCGTAAAGTATGAAAAAGTAAAAAAAAATTACTTTTTTTGAAAAAAACCTCATGTCGACCCTTTGACCTAGTGTCCCTGTCGACCTATACTGGTCGACCTAACGACCGTATCCCATATAGCTACAGGCGCTGAGTTCCAAGAAATTTGAAACAACTGCATTTAGAAAGTTCCTTAATCTCAGGTAAGCAGCGGGGAGCAGTGCGTATCCGTGTTACACCTGCACAGAACCTAACACCAGGGAGACCGTATTCTCCCACATCGCGTATTGTTGTCCTTGCAGATTACTCTGCATATTTGCTCTGCAGGGCGTTACACTACACGGGCACCGGAGCACAATACAAGGGGAAGATTTCCTGGACAAGCAGACGATCAGCTGGCACAGGTCCTTACCTTCTGAGAGTCCTGTTTGCTCTTCTCCACCTTGTCTTGGAGTTTCTTCAGCTGCTCGGGGTTGAGAGCGGGGTCGGCTTTGCTGTTGGTCTCCCGCGAGATGGCCAGCTTCTCTTCCTTACAGGCAGCATGGTAGATTTTCTTACACCCCTCAACCTGCACACGATGCAGACCGAAAACACAAACATGGAACACTGAGTGTAGGGAAATTCTGCAGAGAGATTTACAACGCCAGAGACGGATGGGGCTTTCAAGCCAGAACAGACGTTTCCAACCTGCGCTGTGACCGACATGCAGCACAGATGAGCCTTTGTTATAGAAACTGTAACAATAACGTAACCACTAAACAAACAAATGTGATGTGTACTGAAGACCAAACAAAAGCTTTGCTTTTGTAAATGATTGCACACAAACGCGCAGTTCTTTAGGGGGAAGTTATTCTTTTTAGGTTCCTTTGTGTCTAACGTAAATATTAAAGGACAATGCATATGATATTCTTCTTGCAAGCCTACACCTTGTTTATATTATGGAGCTGGTAAGTCTGCTTGCAGGGTAGCCATTGTTTGCCCTGCCTTTCCTAGAGCTTTACGGTTGCACTTATTTAAGTTACAAACCCCGCAGACTGTTTACATGGAGATTGTTAACATTAGCAAATACATTTAAAAAGTAAATGTTTTTAATATGCATCACTGTTATTAACCCATTCGCCGTTAAGGATTGGTGGGACTTGTCCTTAGCACGGCAGGGGTTCAAATGGGGGAAGCTTTACCTAAGATTTTAGAAAGTCTTCTGAACCGACAAGGTGTAATGCGCGTGGCTACTGTATAATTACAGACATGGATGCTGGAATGGGACCTGCCCAAAAAGTGTTACTGGTGGGCCTTACTTGCGATGGAGCAGACCTTGCGGTGGATGAGACCGCCTAAAGGCATGTTGAGGTCACATCACTAATTAGCCATGAGGCAGAGTCATTTCTAGTTACACCCCCCTGAGTGTTTGCCATATCAGCCCCCTACACCAGGCATAATAAAACATTTATTTAATCTTTAACATGTGGGTCCAAAAGAGATCTGCCCACTAGTTATGGTGGGTGACTATGATCATCTCTGCATAACTAGTAGCCAACAGACTATTAAAGGTTACTTAATACACAAACTAAAGACAAAAATATTTCTAGAATACAAATGTTTGCTGGAGATATGGGAGGGCGGCCGCTCACCTCTTTCAGTTTCTTTGCCCACGGCTTCTGTGCTTTCCTGAAGCCATCTTCAGCCTCTTTGGTCTCCTTAAACCCTCCCATCATCTGTTTGTGGTAGGCCTCTTTCTGCCAGTTCTTCATCTTCTCAAAGTCGTCGTTCATCAGAGCGTTCTTCACCTCTAGGTGGAACTCACTGACCCGTTCAGCCTCCGTCATCACAGCATGCCAGGCCTTCTCCACTGTGCCGTACTGGGGGCCTAGAGGAGCAAGCAAGGTGCGATTACAGACTACACGCCGAAAGCAAAACGGCCCTAAGGTGCCAAAATACAAGGCACAATCTACTGAATTTACTTCTAGCATGAGATTAAAAGCGTGCTATAAGACTCCATGACCGATTACAAACTCCTGTCCATACATACATCTTATGGTTTACACAAACATTAGCCACACTGAAGCTGTACTGCCTCCTACAGAATGCCATAGTACAAGAATCCCTACCTTAATGACCCCCAGGCTCAGGATCGCATACCCCCCTCGCACACACACACTGCCCAGTGTCCACTAGAGAATCGTGGACATAACTGGTATAAATGCTCCTTAAGAATGTTAGGAATGATTTTACTTAAAGAACACTAAAATAGCTGCGTGATGTTATGCCTACACCATTAGCCCGCCGCGCGAGGGGCAGCGATTTGGAAAGCAGTTTCTGCACAACACTGAACAATGCACAACATCGGTAATATTATATGCGTCATTTCCAAACCATGTTGCACTAATACCCTCCTAGCTCCCCTCCCTCACCTTTCTCCACCAGCTGCTTCCAGCGCTTGGCCCACTCGGTCAGCTGCTGTGCGTAGACCTTCTCGATCTTTGCCCGCTCGTGGATACAGTTCATTAAGTCATTGCAGAGTCTGTGCCCATCATCTATCCTCTTGACTGCGCGCTTGTAATTGCCAATCTAACCAACGAAAAAAGAATATTCATTTAGGATGTACAAGAGACGATCCAATACATACATATATACATAATAACACATACTTCTATTTTAGGCAGCGGACTTTAAACAAAAAAACAAAACATTTGATAGAAGAAAATATACAAGTATACAAAACATAGCAATGAAAAGAAATTCTAGACCATGTTCTAAGAAAATGCTCAAATGCATAAGACAAGCTTTAAAAGCCAAGAGGACACCAGCACAGTAAACGGGTGCATGCAGGGGGTGTGGATCATAGGGTCGACAGGTTTTCAAGGTCGACAGGGTCTCTAGGTCAACATGAATTTTTTTGTGCGTTTTTGGTGTCGTTTTCTCCGTACAGTGACCGGGAACCCCAAATAGTGGACCGTGTCCCCTCGTATGGCTCGCCATGCAACGGGCAAGGTGCCTCACTCTGCTACCGCTGCGCTCGGCACAGGTTACCGTTCCCAATTGTAGTCCACGTGGATCGTAAAGTATGAAAAAGTTCAAAAGAAGAAAAACAAATGGGAAAAACTTGTGTCAACCTTTTGACCTGTCGACCTAGAATATGTCGACCTAGGAGACCCTGTCGGCCTAGTTACTGTCGATCAATTAGTGGTCAACCTAAACATTGTTGACCTAGAGACCGGCAGGAGGTGGCCACGCTTCCACTGGACTAGCCCTGCCTGGCCAGTCACACTAATGCAGGCCACATACTCCTACCTAATATTTCCCGATTACCATAGTCTGTGGCCAGAGTGTGATCTAGGTTGTTCAAAGACTCCACACATGCAATGATGGGGGGCATCAGCCAACAGGATGTACTGTACCATGTCTCTCTAGGCCAATCACCCACCTTTCCAGCAGCAGTGATTTAAAAAGGACATAGGTGAACAGCCAGCATACTGTACCTGAGAGCTCAACATCTGCAGTGTAATAGATTCAGCAACTATTTCTAAGCAGCTTCCGCATCATGACAGCTCTGTCCTAATATGGAATTTGCCGTTTAGTCCCGTATAAACATATTGCCACCGGTCACCAATTCCGAGCCCTGAGCCCTTCTTTCTGCTCATTTCAGTCTGATCACTACGGATAGTCTTTTACAGAGTTCCGAAAGTGACCGTGCGATTGGAATCATCATAGCTATTCTTTAAATGATTACCTAGGCCTTGCGCAGATGTATGTCAGAGCGTTATAGGGTTGTGAGAAGATTAGGCATACCTCCGTCTGGTTATATGAAGTGCTGCAATGCCTGCTGGTAGTTACTGATTTAATAATATCTATTGGTTTCATCGTCCATTTAAAAGGAAAGCAAACTCTCCCAAGACATATTTTATCGTAAATGTGGCCAGTCACACCCACTGCACCTTTGCCCCAAATGGTTTACTGCGGCTCATCAGAGGTGCAATCACAATCCTCACCACCCAGCTTCTCATGTAAAGACAGAGAGGGGAAACGCAGCGAGGACTCAACACTACTGTCCCAGGGCAGCGTCTGTCTGCACTGCACAGGGATGGGTACATTTACTGGCAAGCCTCTACAAGGAAAGTAGATGTGGGACAGTTGTCTTTACATTTATCGGCAACTACCTTATTTATTCCAGGGAAATAATTAACGTAATCTAGTCTGAGGCCTTCCATAGAAACGCCACTTGTGAAAATCTCATTTCTATGTGACAAAGTGTCTCTTCTATATGTTTGGGTGAAACTACCCGGCTTCTCCACTGATCCCGAATAAACGCTGTGAATATCACGTCAAAGTTCTTCATTCAGACAAATAAAGCTGCACAATGACTTTACTCCTGAGCTGCAAGCAACAGCAAGTTGGCCTGGTTCCTCTATGTAAGAGGAGCCAGGCTGACATCAGCAGTTACCAGCAGACAATAAGACTACATTTCCCATTTATGCTGTAACATCTGGAAGTGTCTATACAGCCAGATTCCTTATGCCGCTCAACAATGGAGTGCAATGTATACACCGATAACGCCGCAAATGCACCATACAGAGGGCCTGAGACCGATTCCGTACGCAGTCAAAGCGGCTCCGGCGTCTTCCTTCCAAAGGTCACGCTGTGCAACCATAAAGTTACTCAGGTAGATATAGACCTATGTGCGTCCAATGTGTGCGTTTTCGTACACAAGTGGCAGATCTCAGACGTCTCCAGCCGGCGTCTTAGTACAAATTCTGAGGGCTGCAACATTTGCATAGCTGCTGCGACACCACTTGCGTCCATCTTTGAATATGGCGCAAAGCTCCAGACTGTGTGACTGGTATCAGGACGAGGCAACAGGTGGAAATTAGACATTCCGAATGTGCGCCGTATATAGGTATCATCATTATACAAGCCAGGTAAATGGTTTGAGGACTTTGGCTGGGGGCACAATTATTTCTCACCAGCAGCAGAGCGTACAGAGAATGGAATAGCCGCACAATGTGGCAGGATTCCCTACACCGAGAGTATTCAACACGGCGGCCCGCAGCAAAATCTAACAAGTTTGCTACCAGACTGAACTGGGTCCTAGGACACGGTCTGATCAGTCACATACTACATACATTGATGGCAATACCTCGGTTTCTGTTTAATAAAATGTACGAGTAAAAGGAGTATTTCCATGCGAAAGAGGGGCAAGGTATATTGAGAAGTCAACCTCATAGTAAACTGGATATATAATGTTCAGACTGTGCGTTATATTATTCTTTTCTGTTGTTCTTGTAGCCGGAGACCCGAACCATGCAGCTAAGATGGCCCCCACTGCATTAACTGTAAACCGGAGGCGCCAAAGGGAAATAATTTGGCACCTAACATGGCCTACATAGGTAATCACATAGTACGTACATAGGGCCTTATTCAGGTTGGTTAGCAAACTAAGAAAGCACACTAATGGTTAAAACCATGTGCAGTGCAGGTGGGGCAGATGTAACATGTGCAGAGAGAGTTAGATTTGGGTGGGGTGTGTTCAAACGGAGATCTAAATTGCAGTGTAACAATAAAGCAGCCAGTATTTACCCTGCACAGAAACAATATAACCCACCCAAATCTCTCTCTGCTTAAGTTACATCTGCCCCACCTGCAGTGCAGCATGGTTTTGCCCATAACTGTGCTTTTTTGGTTTGCTAACATACCTGAACCACCCCCATAATTATTACCTGCTGGAACTACTTGCGGTGCCTGAACAGTCTCCGGTAGTTGCAAAGTGAAGGGAATTAGGTTAAAGGTGCTGGAGAAACGGTTTCAAAAGAATGCAAAGGTTGGGAAATGTATTCATATGTGATATTTACCTGTTTGTTCATGCCCAGTGTGCCAGATGTATGTATGTATGTATGTATGTATGTATGTATGTATGTATAAGTTATTCTGCCAATTTGAAGGCTAAATGTTTGTGGCATATGGCTGTAGCAAGTCATATGGCGAACGTCAGGCCCTCAGCGGAAGGCTGTGATAACAGACCACACACAGGGTATGTGTATGTACAAGGCAGCCTGTTAGAATAACTTCATCAGTAGAATATTAACAAAATCAAAAGGCTGTGTAAGATATTTTGCTTGTGCGGCAAATCTTTAGGATGATGAAATGACACCTTCCTGTAGTTCTATTTCTGGTAGGTGTCCCTTCCCGATCATAACTTTAAATGCAAGGATTTGTGAAGTCCCACCATGGCCCTAACTGTGTGGAGTTTGTATATTCTCCCCGTACTTGCGTGGGTTTCCTCCGGGTACTCCGGTTTCCTCCCACATTCCAAAAATATACAGGTAGGTTAATTGTCTCCCAACAAAATTAAACCCTAACGTGAGTGTGTCTGTGTGTACATGTGATAGGGAATATAGAGTGTAAGCTCCACTGGGGCAGGGACTGAAGTGAATGGCCAAATATTCTCTGTAAAGCGCTGCGGAATATGTGTGCGCTATATAAATAACTGGTAATAAATAATAATAAGTATCTTAATTGGTTTTTACAAAGCTGGGGGCTGCTCTGCTGTACTATGTACATGCAATGTATAATAAGGGCTACTATAGTTCTGCAATAAAACATTCATCATGAAATCACAGTGTGTGTAACATCTGACGGATACCTTCAGCGGAGAACACGCTCTCTCTATATAAACATTATAAAACTTCTTTCCTGCCTCTAGGACGCCTGCATCGGTCGGTATCCGGTGACCACTGAATGGTGCACAATGCTTTTCTATTCTGTAGCTGCAGTGTGTGGAGTCCAGTGTCTCCCAAGCTTGCACTCTACCTACTTCCAAGCCCATCGGTTCACAGTAAGTGGCCACTTGGGATAAGCCAACACCGCTATTTCCTTCCAAACCTGTTCAAGTGTTGGGTTTGAATCTTGAGCTAATATTCATTTGTATCATTTTCTGTCCCCATATCCTACACTCTGCAGTGTTTCAGTATTGCTGGTCAACGTCTTACACTGTCGGACCATCTAGTAGTTGCATTAGTTCCACCTGTAGCATTGACTAATCACTGCAACCTCTACATATTTGTGATAAGACTAGCTCATTTTCCTGTATAACATTGCCTTTCCCTTCCACGTGTTTGTGGCAAATTTTGAGTTCATATTAACAGTATATATTTCAGTCACTGTATTGCTCCTCTACGTTGCTGTGTTATGATGTCATTAAGCGTCTGAGAGGGGAGGTATTTACTGCTGCTTCGTTCTATTTCTTTTTTTATTGATTTTCACTAAAACACAAATACAAGAAAAACAAAAAGCAAACAAACAAAACATACCAAAACAAAACCCCGACCCAGGGAATACGCAGATTCCCAGTTCAATTAGGGTTCAGTTAACACAGTAAAACAAGTGCAGGCTGAAATTCCGAGACATAGATTATAAATTAGAATTAATATCGCACGTTAGCATGGATCTTACAGAGCAATGTACATTGTACATAGTAGTCTATGGCAACACAACATAATCAATAAGCAGATCACGCAGCAGCAACACTGGCAAAGGAATGGCCGACCGCGGGCGCCAGGGGACTACATAGACAAAGAGAGGCAGCTCACCCCATGTAGATCTAGAACCACACACCCAGTCTAACCCCCCGTTGCATGTCTCATTTCCCACTCAGCCAGACACGGAGCCCTCAGTAGCGGGTGCTCAGACACTCTGGATCCCAGAGCGCGGAGACTCAAGCCATCTACCCCACAGGTCCTGATATTTTTCCCCCGCTTTTCTAGCTAAGTATACATATTTCTCATGAGAGGCCATATCATTTACAAGTGAGACCCAGGATCGCAGCGTGGGCGCATCTTTGGCTAGCCAATGCCTGGCAATTCACACCTTGGCCAGGCCGCACAGATTGATTACATATCTTTTGGCAGGGGGGTCCAGGGCATCCTCCTCCACAGCAGATAACACACGTCGTTGGGGAGCATACCGACGAGGGAATACCCGTTGACACCAGGGCGTCAACACCCGACCAGAATACGGCTACCTTGGGGCATAGCCAGATAATGTGCCAAAAGTCTGCATCCAGGCTATCGCACTTAGGACATCTGGAGGAGTGGGTACCCCCCATATGTCGCAAGCGCACTGGTGTCATGTAAACTCTGTGTATGATAAACAGTTGGATTTGTTGATATCTAGTGGTGGTAGTGGATAATCGTGGAGAACATAAAGCACCCTCCAAGATCTCATCAGAGATGGCACCCAAGTCAGATTCCCACTTGTTCCTGAGAAGGGACAACGGGTCAGAATAGTGAGATCGAAGCATACTTGTATAAATATTGGATACCAGATGTCCACTTCCCAGGGACTGCAGGAGAGACTTGACCGAGGAGTCAGCAATCATTGGAGGAGTTTCGGGAAATTGTGCATTAAGTGCATGTCTCAGCTGCAGGTATCGGTAAAAATGAGAAGAGGGTACACTATAATCCTGTTGCAGCAGCAAGAAGGATTTCAGTATACCATCGTTATACAGGTGGCCCAGGGATGTCACCCCCCACCTCCCCCACACCGCCCCAACCTGCAGCAAAGCCAATTCTGGGAAGCCAAAGGCATTGTCCAGAGGAGTATCCGGGTCAATACCTTGGCCTAATATAGGGGCGGGCAACAGGCGGCCCGCGGGCCGGATGCGGCCCGCAGACTGATCCTGCCTGGCCCGCTGTGCCCCACCAGAATGCAATGACAAGCGGCCCGACATGCCGCTTGTCATTGCACTGCTCTCAGACGCGGCGCCGCTGAGGAAATCCCGGTCATGTCACAGGGTCAGCTGACCGGGATTTCCTCTGTTATCATGCGCTGGGCGGCACGGGGGGCGGGCACTGCAGTGAGCAGGAGCGGCGGCCGAGAGGCGGCGGCCAGTGAGGAGAGGAAGCGGCGGGCAGCGAGCAGGAGCAGGAGAGGCCACATCAGCAGTGACTCCGGCCGGCAGCAGCGCAGATCATCGGACAGCGGGGATTGTCTGCCACTGTGACAAAGAGGTAAACCCCCTGTCCAGCCAGCCCCTGGATCACTGCTTAAGCTGCGATATAGGTTTAGGGGTGGGGAGGTAGGGGAGTTAAAAACTGCAATATGGGTTTAGGGTAGGGGGGGGGGGAAGGGGGGTAGGGACTGTCTGCCGTAATGTGTAAAAACGGGGTCCCTGTCTGCCATAATGTGTAAAAACGGGGGCGCTGTCTGCCGTAATGTATAAAAACAGGGGGCGCTGTCTGCCGTAATTATAAAAACGGGGGGCGCTGTCTGCCGTAATTATAAAAACGGGGGCGCTGTCTGCCGTAATGTATAAAAACGGGGGCGCTGTCTGCCGTAATGTATAAAAACGGGGGCGCTGTCTGCCGTAATGTATAAAAAAGGGGACGCTGTCTGCCGTAATGTGTAAAAAGGGCACGCTGTCTGCCGTAATGTGTAAAAAGGGATCTCTTTTTGAGTATTTTGTGTGTGGCCCTCGAATATTCGCTGGAAGTGTTAAGCGGCCCCCCAGCTGAAATAATTGCCCACCCCTGGCCTAATAGGATAACATGTACCTGTTTCCATATAAGGACAGCCTGTTTTAATATAGGGATCTTGGACAAGTTAGGGTTCCCACAGAGAAGCAACTGTAATGGAGTGCCGTCAGGGTAGACCTGTAAAAGCATTTGGGAGTGTATAGTGAGACCATCTGGGGCATTCACCCACTCCCATATATGTGCCAACTGCGCGGCATAATAGTAAAATCGAAATACAGGGAGAGCTGAGCCTCCCAACACTTTCGGCCTGGACAGAACGTCAAGTCTCAACCGCGCTCTCCTGCTGGCCCATATTAAAGAAGAGAGCAAACCGTCAATCCGTCTAAATGTCTTCAAGTTAATATATATAGGGGATTGCTGGAGGACATATAGGAGTTTAGGTAAGTATACCATTTTGACCAAATTGACCCTACCAGTAACAGTCAGGGGCAGAGTCCCCCAAATCTTGACCTTCGAACGTAGATACACCATCTGCGGCAAGACATTAAGGGAAACATAGGTACAAGGGTCATTTGATACCCATATACCCAGGTACTTAAAAGAATCTACCCATTTAAGGGGGGTGTGAATCACTGTGGCCACCGAGGCTGGGCCTCTAAGGGGAGTAATGGTGGATTTATCCCAGTTAATTTTGAGCCCGGAGAAGCGACCGTAGTCGGTTATTAAGTCAAGGAGTTTAGGTAGGGAGGAAACGTAATCATCCACAAAGAGCAATAGGTCATCAGCGTATAGCGCTATCCTGTCCTCTCTTGCGCCCACCCTAATACCCACAATATCTTGAGTTGCTCTAATCAAACATGCCAGTGGCTCAATAGCAATGGCAAACAAAGTCGGGGATAGAGGGCAGCCCTGCCTCGTTCCCCTGGATAGGGGGAAGGAGTCCGAAACAAACCCATTCGCTGAGACTCTGGCCATGGGCAGAAAATACAATAATTTAACATAACTGATAAAGTTGGGGCCCACGCCAAACCTACCCATAGCCTCCCAGAGGAAGGCCCACTCCACCGAATCAAAGGCCTTTGCGGCATCTAAGGAGGCTATAACGGCAGAGCAGTCCTCCCCCCGAGAAACCTGGAAATGAGTAAACAGGCGCCTCAAATTCACAGCAGTGGATTTGCCAGGCATGAAGTCCATTTGGTCAGGGTGAATAATTTGGGAAATAACCCGGCTAAGTCTGGAAGACAGAACCTTGGCTAAAATTTTAATATCCGTGGGCAACAGGGAAATAGGACGGTAGGATTCAACCCTCCTGGGGTCTTTATCTGGCTTGGGAATCACTATAATCAAAGCCTCCGCCATAGACGGGGGAAGCGCGCCCTGGGCAAAATTTCATTGAATAACTTAAGCAATTGAGGGGCAAAAATTTGTGTGTGCTTCTTATACAGTTCTGGTGGGATGCCATCAAGGCCAGGGGCCTTACCATCGGGGGAGGCAGAGATCGCAATCTCCTCCAACGACAAAGGAGCATCGAGGAGAGCCCTGGCATCACTGGAGATACGGGGCAAGTCGACTCCATCCAAGTAGTCACACAGTTCAATTTGGAACTATAGAGTGCCTGATAGAATGAGACAAATTCCGCCACGATCTGAGGGGTACGGTCCAATACAGACCCAGCAGAGTCCAAAATCTCCACCACAGTATGAGAGGAGCGGTCACCCCTTGCAAGAGTGGCCAAATACGAACCTGGTCTATCCCCAGTAGCATATTGGACATGCGAGGAGAAGAGAAGTCTGTGCTGGGTTTTCCCCCATAGGTATTCCCTCCACTCACCCTGTGCATGGAGCCACACCAACCTAGAGGCGTCCAAGCCATCGCGCACATACGTCGTCTCTGAAGCAGCCACCCGGGCCTCCAATTCAGATTCACGTTTTCTAAAGGAGGATTTAAGACTCCCTACCCGTTTAATCAATGTTCCTCTCAGAAAAGCCTTGAAAGTGTCCCACAGCAGAAACACATCCGAGGTTTCGTCATGCATAACAAAGAATTCTAACCAGCTTGCCTCCAAGTCGGATCCCTCACCCATATGCGTCAGCCAAAAGGGATTACATTTCCACACTGCTTGGCCTCGCTGACAGTTCAAATCAATATGTAACGATATAGGGGAATGATCCGAAATACCTCTAGTCTCATATCTGACATTTTGAACCTTGGGCAAAAGCTCCCGGGACAAAAGAGCCAAATCTATCCTAGAGAAGGAAGAGTGAGAGTGTGAAAAACAGGAGTACTGCCTCAAATCTGGACACTTCAATCTCCACGGGTCAACCAGACCCAGCTCCGAAACAGTGTCTGCAAATGGGGAACGCTTGGGCTGTGGGTTGGAGGATGCCGTGGACAACCTATCCAACTCGTGGTTCAAAACGTTGTTGAAGTCCCCTATACAGATAACAGCTACCCCAGGGGATACAGCCATAAAGGCAGATGCCTTTTTAAGGACTTCATGCGAGTATGGAGGAGGCACATACATAGCCAGCAATAGTAGGGGGACGGAGTTAATTTTGCACTTGAGAAATACATATCTACCCCATTTATCCGTTTGCACAGAATCAATCGCAAAGGGAACAGACTTCCTAATTAGGATCGGCACTCCCCGGGACGCTGCAGTATGCATAGAATGGTAAGCCCAGCCCACCCATGGTTTTTTGAGGGACATAATCTTAGTACCCAGTAAGTGGGTTTCCATCAGGCAAATTATATCCGAGGCATAAAGCTTGATCTGTCGAAGCACTAAGGAGCGCTTAATTTTGTCATTGATCCCTCGCACATTCCATGACAGAAACTTAACCAAAGCCATGGCAAAGCATTACTGTAATATTGCAGAGTACCCGCGGCCAGCCACCCCCAGTGAATACCAAAAAAGATGCGCCCGCAGTTAGTTGCGACATAGACATAGCGGAAATAAGCACATTGCACAGCAAAAAGTAAAGACACAGCAATAGTAACAGTCTAAAACAACCCCCACCCCGTATACCACCTAAAACTAGCAGTATACCCGGTTCCCTAACAACAAAATACCCTAAATACTAACAGTAACAGCTAAGGCAGAGAACACCTTAACATACCCCGCCAGTACCAAATAAGGCCAAATTCCTATATCCAATAGGGGGGCCAAGAATATAATGACCTTGAGACAGGAGAATCTCCCAGCTAAACTCAAATCAAACCCCCCCCTAAACCACTACACCCACCCCAATTAAATAACCGTTTACCCCTTAAAGACTTTATGGCAAAACAAGCACTGAGAGTATAAGGCCTAAGAACAGTGTATAATTAGCGTCTAACAGTCTCCCGTCTCCACAGAGCTACCCATTCCCAGTGAAGGCCTATAAGAGCCACAGAGAGCCCCTACGTGAGCACATAGCAAATAACTATACAACCCTTCCGAGACAGTACAACAATAACATAACAGGCATAAAAGAAACCGTATACTTGCAAGTACAGAAATCAAATGTATAAGTTCAATCAGCGGCTAACGCCCGCCGTGCCGGAAAGCGTCTGTCCAACCACACTGATGCTTCACGAAGGGTCATAAAGAATTTCGTTTCTCCATCTGAAACTACCCGCAGTTTAGACGGAAAGAGCATGGCATAGGGGATATTCAGTTCACGCAGCCTGCGTTTCACAGGGACAAACTGAGCTCTTTCCTTTTGGACGTCGACGGCAAAATCCGGAAAAACTGAAACTGGGGAACCGTTCCACTTAAGAGGACCCTTAGTGCGGGCCAGTTTTAGAATCACATCTCTATCCCGATAATGAAGGAGTTTGGCAATAAACGTACGGAGAGGTGCCCCTGGAGGTAATGGACGCATCGGGACCCTATGGGCGCGCTCCACTGCAAAGTGTGAGGTGAACTCCTCCGCTCCGAATGCATCCAACAGCCAACGTTCAAGAAATTTTTCAGGGGAAGCACCCTCCTCTTTCTCTGGAAGTCCAAAGAAACGGACATTATTTCGTCGCAATCTCCCCTCCATATCCGTCATCTTTTTATGTACCTCCGTCATCGGAGACTCCAGAGCAGAAGTGCGTCTATCGAGAGGCGTAACCATATCTTCCAGCGTGGAGATGTGCGTCTCCACTTCACCGACCCTCTCCCGCACCCGCTGGAGGTCGTGGTGTATAATGGATAAGTCCGCCTGGACCTCACCGATCCTGTCGGCCAAGCGTGCTTCACTGGCCGTGACCGCATCCAGCACCTTTTGCAAAGCAGTATCGGTGGCCTCCACAGATGAGGAGCTTGCCGACGGAGAAGGCGGTGCCGAGGTCGACCGTACCTCACCCCCCTGTTGGGACAGTGTCGGAGGATTTCTGGCAAACTTCTCTAACTTCGCCGCAGCCGCGGCAGACTGATGTGGTTTGACCATTATAGCCGAGCGGATGGCAGATGGCAAGAAAGTATAGTAAAAAGTATATCAAACTGTCCAGGGGCGGCCAAAGAATAATGTAGTGCAGTATATCAGAATTGCCCAGTCGCTGCCTGCAGGTAAGTGTAGTATATCAAAACTGTCCAGTGAGCATATAGCGTATCAGAATAATCAGCCTCTGCTAGCCCAGAATGATAAATCACAACAGGATATTCCTCAGCATGAGGGACACATGCAGCGTGGATCTCGGCCAGATATGCCTTGTGGGATGATGAGACAAAGCAACAAGTAGGCCCTCCAGGGGTTAATACTGCACCTCTCCCAGTCCCTATGCGGAGCAGGGCAGGGCAGCACTTATATTGTTCCCTGTCCCTATATAAAACAGAACAGGGCAGGGCAGCTACTATATTGTGGGGAGGGCACAGGCACTTATATCACACAGCTGTGCCGTGCACCTCTTCCCCCAGCAGCAGAGTTCAGGAGGTCAGTGCGGGAGAGCACAGGCTGGCTGGGGCCGCCGGAGCGAGCGGGGAGAGTGGCAGCAGGTCACGTGGCAGCGCCGTGGCCGGGGACCGCTCGGAGAGGCTCCCAGCACAGGCAAGAGCAAGGGAGGAGAAGCGATCTCCCCGGCAACGGCAGAGGGGAAGCCGCGGACCTCGGCGCAGGCAGCGCTCAGATGGGAGCCGGGTGCAGGAGCTCAGCGCGGGGAAGGCGGCACCTCACTTGGTCCAGCAGGCCCCGGACCCCCGCACACTGGAGTCGCTCTGCCACAGCGGATGGAGTACAGACGGGTCCCAGAGCAGCACAGGGGCACCTCCACACTGTCCTGCAGGTATTGGGGCGGTTTGCAGGCCCAGGGGGGGGACACAGGATGGGATACCAGGATATTGTAGCTGGAGAGACAGACAGCCTGTGTGCTACTCCATGTCCACCAAAGCCACGCCCCCCGTTCTATTTCTTTTAGTCGTATACGCTACTATTTGCCCTTTAACAACACACCCACTGTTTTTGGTGCACGCAGGAGCCAACACCAAACCAGGAGATGTTGTACAAATGGGACCACACCTACCACGTAGTGAGCGGTTCTGGGAAGGAACCTTGGGGAACAAGTGTTACATGGTGGCAGAGTTACCCGCCCATGTCACAGTGGAAGGAACCCGTAATCCAGGCATGTCCAAACTGCGGCCCTCCAGCTGTTGTGAAACTACATATCCCAGCATGCCCTGACAGTTTTGCTGTCAGAGAATGCTAAAGCTGTGTCAGGGCATGCTGGGATGTGTAGTTTCTCAACAGCTGGAGGGCCGCAGTTTGGACATGCCTGCTCTACACAAATCTGTAGGCAAAGCAAGGTCTTCAGGCTACAGGCCTATTTTGCTAATAAAACACCTTAAAAACGCTTTCTACATCACCTAAGTATCTGAAGCCCCTACCATCTGTGTTACCCCCTCCCCCTGCGCAGCCACAAAGTCACATCATCATACATACACTGTCCAAACCAGAGACTGCGCCAAGACTGCACAGTGCAAGGGGCCATAAACACACAACTGACTTGGGACAGGAAGCCGTAACAATAACACAGAGCCAAACAATATTGGATACAAGTAAATTGCTCCCATGATAAAAGGTTAGCGATAGCTTGAAGTCAGTTTGGAACCACTGAGGAGATGGTGAATCAGCACTTGATAGTCAAAATGTTAGATGTGAATAATAAGTTTAGTAAATATTAAACAGATCGTCACGGATAAGTATGAGAAACCTTCGCCTGCATATTTTACATTTAAAGCCATCGAGGCACGTGACTAGTAGGGCTACTGTAGGGTACTGCAAGGTGTTAGGGGAGCCGGTATATGGTAGGGGAGCCTGTATATACATTAGTGTTCTCTCTCTGACTACATACGTGCCCATAAATACCAAAAGCACATTTAAAATACATTAAATAATGTAATGTCGCCTCCCATTCAGGGCATGTCTGCATCTAACTACTATCAATGTTTCCAGCCGCTAGAGCCTGAAAAGTGAATTATTCATATAATGAATTGTTTTTTTTATGGGCTTAGCTTAACGGCATGTGTGTAAAACGTTGGGACCTATTGATAACGAGGGCAATAAATTGTGTAACGCAAGTAAAAGGCTGCAACATGCATCGCAATAGTGTCCTCTTTCATATGCTGTTACCAAGTGCAGAAACAAATCGGCACGCACACTATATATTGTTATACATGGGTTCAGTATATCTTACTGGCGGACGGTATGCCGGCTGTTAATATGCCTTACCCCATGAGGGTGAAACGCAATCAATAATCTGTACTATTGTGAGTGGGACCAATAAAAAATAAGATTTTACTTACCGGTAAATCTATTTCTCGTAGTCCGTAGAGGATGCTGGGGACTCCGTAAGGACCATGGGGAATAGACGGGCTCCGCAGGAGATAAGGCACTTTAAGAAAGACTTAAGGATTCTGGGTGTGCACTGGCTCCTCCCTCTATGCCCCTCCTCCAGACCTCAGTTAGGGAAACTGTGCCCAGAGGAGACGGACAGTACAAGGAAAGAATTTTGGAATCCAGGGTAAGACTCATACCAGTCACACCAATCACACCGTACCCAGTTAACAGTATGAACAACAACAGAGCATCAGATAAACCTGATGCAACTGTAACATAACCCTTATTGAAGCAATAACTATATAAAAGTATTGCAGAAGTAGTCCGCACTTGGGACGGGCGCCCAGCATCCACTACGGACTACGAGAAATAGATTTACTGGTAAGTAAAATCTTATTTTCTCTAACGTCCTAGAGGATGCTGGGGACTCCGTAAGGACCATGGGGATTATACCAAAGCTCCCAAACGGGCGGGAGAGTGCGGATGACTTTGCAGCACCGATTGAGCAAACAGGAGGTCCTCCTCAGCCAGGGTATCAAACTTATAGAACTTTGCAAAGGGTGTTTGACCCCGACTAAGTAGCTGCTCGGCACAACTGTAATGCCGAGACCCCTCGGGCAGCCGCCCAAGAAGAGCCCACCTTCCTAGTGGAATGGGCCTTAACCGATTTAGGCAATGGTAATCCTGCCGTAGAATGCGCCTGCTGAATCGTGTTACAGATCCAGCGAGCTATAGTCTGCTTTGAAGCAGGAGCGCCAACCTTGTTGGCCGCATACAGAACAAACAGAGCTTCAGTCTTCCTGATCCTAGCTGTTCTGGACACACAAAACTTCAAAGCCCTGACCACATCCAGGGACTCGGAATCCCCCAAGTCCCGCATAGCCACAGGCACGACAATAGGTTGGTTCAAATGAAAAGATGAGACCACCTTTGGCAGAAATTGAGGACGAGTCCTCAATTCTGCCCTATCCACATGAAAAACCAGGTAGGGGCTTTTATATGACAAAGCCGTCAATTCCGAAACACGCCTTGCAGAAGCCAAGGCCAATAACAACCACTATCCAAGTGAGATATTTCAATTCCACTGTCTTGAGTGGTTCAAACCAAAGTGACTTGAGGAAGCTTAATACCACGTTAAGATCCCAAGGTGCCACCGGAGGTACAAAAGGGAGGCTGAATATGCGGTACCCCCTTCACAAATGTCTGTACTTCAGGAAGAGAAGCCAATTCTTTTTGAAAGAAAATGGATAAGGCCTAAATTTGGACCTTTATGGACCCTAATTTTAGGCCCAAATTCACTCCCATTTGCAGGAAGTGAACCAGACGGCCCAAATGGAACTCCTCTGTAGGACCAGTTCTGGCCTCACACCAAGACACATTTTCTCCATATACGGTGATAATGTTTCAATGTCACGTCCTTCCTAGCCTTGATCAGGGTAGGAATGACCTCCTCCGGAATACCTTTTTCTGCTAGGATCTGGCATTCAACCGCCATGCCGTCAAACGCAGCCGCAGTAAGTCTTGGAACAGACAGGGCCCCTGCTGCAGCAGATCCTGCCTTAGGGGAAGAGGCCACGGATCTTCTGTGAGCAACTCTTGCAGATCCGGATACCAAGTCCTTCGTGGCCAATCCGGAACAATGAGGATCGTTCTGACTCCTCTTAGCCTTATTATTCTCAACACCTTAGGTATGAGAGGTAGAGGAGGCAACACATAGACTGATCTGAACACCCAAGGTGTCACTAGAGCATCTACCGCTACCGCCTGAGGGTCCCTGGACCTGGCGCAATACCGCTTTAGCTTTTTGTTGAGACGGGACGCCATCATGTCTATCGGAGGCAGTCCCCACCGACCCACGATTTGTGCGAAGACTTCTGGATGAGTCCCCACTCTCCCGGATGCAGGTCGTGTCTGTTGAGGAAGTCCGCTTCCCAGTTGTCCACCCCCGGGATGAATACTGCTGATAGGGCGCTTACATGGCCTTCCGCCCAGCGAAGAATCCTGGTCGCTTCTGCCATGGCCACTCTGCTCCTTGTGCCGCCTTGGCGGTTTACATGAGCCACTGCAGTGACATTGTTTGACTGAATCAGATCCGGTTTGTCCCGAAGCAATGCCTCCGCCTGGCATAGGGCGTTGTATATGGCCCTCAACTCCAGGACGTTGATGTGGAGACCAGTCTCCAGATTTGACCAGAGACCTTGGAAATTTCTTCCCAGTGTGACCGCTCCCCAACCTCGGAGGCTTGTGTCCGTGGTCACCAGGATCCAGTCCTGAAATCCGAACCTGCGGCCTTCTAGGAGGTGAGCACTGTGCAGCCACCACAGGAGATACCCTGGCTCTGGGAGACAGGGTGATCCTTTGATGCATTTGTAAATGGGACCCGGACCATTTGTCCAGTAGATCCCATTGAAAGGTCCTCGCATGGAACCTGCCGAAGGGGATGGCCTCGTACGATGCCACCATCTTCCCCAGGACACGTGTGCAATGATGCACTGAAACCGTTTTTAGCTTTAATAGGTTCCTGACCAGTGCCATGAGCTCCTGAGCCTTTTCCATCGGAAGAAAAACCTTTTTCTGGTCTGTGTCTAGAATCAGACCCAGAAAGGTCAGGCGCGTTGTAGGGACTAGCTGGGACTTCGGTAAATTGAGAATCCAGCCGTGCCCCTGCAACATCCTCACCGACAGCGATACGCTGTCCAGCAACTTCTCCCGAGATCTCGCCTTTATGAGGAGATCGTCCAAGTATGGGATAATTGTGACCCCCTGCTTGCGCAGGAGCACCATCATTTCCGCCATTACCTTGGTGAAAATTCTCAGGGCTGTGGAAAGCCCAAACGGCAACGTCTGAAATTGGTAATGACAGTCCTGTAATGCAAATCTCAGGAATGCCTGATGAGGGAAAATCGGAACATGAAGGTATGCATCCTTTATGTCCAGGGACACCATCCAATCCCCCCCCCCCCTCCAGGCTGGCGATGACCGCACTGAGCGATTCCATCTTGAACTTGAACTTTTTCAAGTACAAGTTCAGGGATTTTAGAATCAAAATGGGCCTGACCGAACCGTCCGGTTTCGGGACCACAAACAGGGTTGAGTAATACCCCTTTCCTTGCTGGAGAAGAGGAACTTTGACTATCACCTGTTGAAGATACAATTTTTGAATCGCAGTCAACACTAACCCCCTCTCTGACGGGGAAGCTGGCAGAGCCGATTTAAAAAACCGGCGAGGAGGCACGTCTTCGAATTCCAGCCTGTATCCCTGAGAAACAATCTCTAGAACCCAGGGATCCACCTGTGAGTGAACCCAGACCTGGCTGAAAAATCGTAGACGCGCCCCCACTTGAGCTGACTCCCCCCGGGAAGCCCCAGCGTCATGCGGTGGACTTTGCAGATGTAGGGGAGGACTTCTGCTCCTGGGAACTAGCTGCATGCAGCTTTTTTCCCTTGCCTTTTCCTCTGGCAAGGAAGGACGATCCCCGTACCTTCTTGCTTCTATTGGAACCAAAGTACTGCATTTGATAATGAGGTGCCTTTTTAGTATGCTGCGGGTGGACATAAGGTAAGAAATTCGACCGGCCGTAGCAGTAGAGACAAGGTCCGAGAGGCCTTCTCCAAACAACTCCTCCCCCTTGTAAGGCAACGACTCCATATGCCGCTTTGAGTCGGCATCCCCCGTCCACTGTCGGGTCCACAGGAGTCGCCTAGCAGAAATAGACATAGCATTTATTCTGGAGCTTAGTAAACAAATGTCTCTGAGCATCCCTCATATACAAAGCAGCATCTTTGATATGCTCTAGGGTCATTAGAATGGAATCCTTATCTAGGGTTTCAAGTTCCGTAGATAAGGAATCTGTCCATGCCGCGATAGCACTACACACCCAGGCCGATGCCATAGCCGGTCTAACGATAGTACCAGAATGTGTGTAAATGTGCTTCATGGTAACCTCCTGCTTACGATCAGCAGGATCCTTGAGGGAAGCTGTATCCGGAGAAGGCAGTGCCACCTTCTTGGATAAGCGTGTCAACGCCTTGTCTACCTTCGGCGAAGATTCCCATTGTATCCTGTCCTTTTGTGGAAAGGGATACGCCATAAGAATCCTTTTGGGAACTTGTAGTCTCCTATCTGGAGATTCCCAAGCCTTTTCGCACAAGTCGCTTAGTTCAAATGAGGACGGAAAAGTGACCTCAGGCTTTTTCCCTTTATACATGTGAACCCTCGTGTCAGGGACAGGGGGTTCCTCAGTGATATGCAAAACCTCTTTAGTGGCCATAATCATGTACCGAATACCTTTTGCCACCTTTGGCTGTAATTTTGCATCCTCATAGTCGACACTAGAGTCAGTCTCTGTGTCGGTATCTGTGTCAGATTATGTGGGATATGGTGCGTTTTTGAGACCCCGAAGGTCCTGGTGCTACAGGTACAGGCAAGGTCTGACTACCTGACTGATCCCTAGCTTCAGCCTTGTCAAATCGTTTATGCAGTAAATTTACATTTGCATTCAAGACATTCCACATATCCACCCAGTTCGGTGTCAGCGTTGCTGACGGCGACCTGACCATCATGCACTCCCCCTCCTCGTCAAACATGTCGACACACACGTACCGACACAATTCTCACACACAGGGAATCTCTTTTCTGAAGACAGGTTCCCCCTGAGGCCCTTTGGAGAGACAGAGAGAGAGTATGCCAGCACACACCCCAGCACTATATGTCCCTGGAGAAAAACACAGAATGCTTACCCAGTAGCGCTGCTGTAGTGTATAAACGCCAATAATGTGCCCCCCTCTACTTTAAAACCCCCTTTCACAGAGTGTCAAGCAGGGGGAAGTCCGGGGAGCTTCCTCTCAGCGGTGCTGTGTAGAGAAAATGGCGCTGGTGAGTGCTGAGGGTGAAGCCCCGCCCCCTCGGCGGCGGGCTTCTATCCCGCTCAAACTTAGTAAAAAATGGCGGGGGCTCTTTTATATACATGTACAGTGCCCACCTGTACATGTATATACACTTTTGCCATAGGAGAGGTGTTTTATTGCTGCCCAGGGCGCGCCCCCCCTACGCCCTGCAACCCTTACAGTGACTGGAGTGTGTGAGGTGTAGCGGAGCAATGACGCACAGCTGCAGTGCTGTGCGTTACCTCTGTGAAGCACCGAAGGCTTCTGCCGCCTGAGACGTCTTCTATCTTCGTTTCTTCTGGCTCTGTGAGGAGAACGGCGGCGCGGCTCTGGGGTGAACGCCCAGGACGAACCTGTGTTCATTCCCTATGGAGCTAATGGTGTCCAGTAGCCGAGGAAGCAGAGCCTAACATTTAAGTAGGTCTGCTCCTCTCTCCTCAGTCCCTCGATGCAGGGAGTCTGTTGCCAGCAGTGCTCCCTGAAAAAGAGAGAAAAAATCCTAACAAAAATGCTTTCTAAGCAGGAAACTCAGGAGAGCTCCCTGCAGTGCACCCATTCTCCTCTGGGCACAGTGTAAAACTGAGGTCTGGAGGAGGGGCATAGAGGGAGGAGCCAGTGCACACCCAGAATCCTAAAGTCTTTCTTAAAGTGCCCTATCTCCTGCGGAGCCCGTCTATTCCCCATGGCCCTTACGGAGTCCCCAGCATCCTCTAGGACGCTCGAGAAATTCTTTTGGATTTTATTTCGGTCTCTCTGAATTGCACAATTGTGTGTATTTCTTTGCCATTTAGAATATCTCCTGGGAAAAAGAAAAACGTTTATCCGCTTATTTTATGTGAAGAATACCTAAGAGCTAAATTGGTTGGTAGCGCGGTGTGGTATCACTGTTTTCATTTTCTACATATATCTATGAGTTTGTTGGTGAAGGCTCTCTGTGGTATCACTGGCTGCAACCTCACATTGCGAGTGCAGTTTGGATTGTCACACTTTCTGGCTGTTAATATGCGGACAGCGGCATCCCCGCCCGCCAGAATGACGGCAGAGGGGCAAGCGCTAAGAGTTCCCTTGGGGGCTCGCTGCGCTTGCCATGGGATCTATTCCCACTCTAGGGGTGTCATGGACACCCACGAGTGGGAATAGCTCTGGTGTTGGGATTCCGGCTGGCGGCATTGTCGGTATCCTGAACGCCAGGATCCCGACCGATGGCAAATTGACTGCATCCCTTACACATAATCATCTGCTACATCAAAAGGTAGACCAGGGACAGACAAACCCTGGCACTCCAGATTCTGTGGAACTACACGTGCCAGCATGCCGCCAAAGTTTTGCTCTTAAGCAATGCAAAAAAAAAAAACCCACAGGGCATGCTGAGATGTGCAGTTCCACAGCAGCTGGAGTGCCACGGGTTCCCTACCCCTGACTAATGGTTCCCATTGTTCACATTTACACCTATTGAAAAGGTTGGAAAATCTGCAGACATTTAAACGAATCCATATTTGATAGAGGAAAGAAAGATACGTCCTCTCCAGCCATTAGGGGAGAGGGCAGCGGATGGTGGCGGTGGCTGCAGAGTGCATAGTGGGTAATTGCTAGGTGGTTTCCTGCCAGGAGGGGAGGGAGCGAGATAATAAACACTGCAGGCTCCTGAGACCAGAACCCAATAACCGCTCTAATGAAGGAAGACAGGAATCAGGTTGGACAAGTCTCGGCCTGGTTATGTAACCTCTTATATCCCAGCATAAACAGCACAGGATGATCCGCAGCCAGCAGAAAGCTCTCCTTGTTGTGCTGCAGCTCCTGGTTACATAAGGGCAGAGAGAGGCACCAGTGGAATACAGTCTGCCAATGATTAACCTATATATGTAAGGTAAATGCACAGAATTCCGTCATGCAGGCGTTAACCCCTGCAACTGCCAGCACATCGCTCCTTAAATAGCAACTTTCACAGATTCCAGCATTACTCATGGAAAACGTGTGAAGTACATAAATTATTTTTAAACATAACCGTAGTAGAAAATGACAGTATAATATTAGACAAATCTACACCCCCCCCCCCCCCCCCCCCCCCTCCCCGCCCCACTTGTATGGCAGCGAAATCCCATTACTGAATAAAAATGTAATTTGGAAGGGGGGGTACAGGTGGGGGAGGGAGGGCGGTCATTCAGCTCAAAACCAACCTGAATCCCACTTTCAATTGAGGGTGGGCCAGAGTGGGGGGGGGGGGGGGGGGGGTGAAGATCAGACAGTCAGCGCCCTCCCCAGGCTATAGTGCGAACTACAGCTGCTAGGGGGCCACATCCTTTGATATCAGGGACGGTGTACGGGTCATTGCACACATAATAGCTCTGCTCCTGCTCACATATGAACACGTATGTTTCCGTAGCACGAGGGTCACATGGTCAGAGGGAGGGCTGGGATTTATTATATTTATGGGTTGTGCACCATGAATCATCTACCAACGTGTGTACCCGGATTTATTTATATACACATAGGTGCATGTGTAACCTGCTGTGTAGACGCCTACATACATCCCCGCAGTGAAGGAATAGCTTCCTTTTAGTAAACATTTGTCCATCTGCTCTGTAGATTAAACAGGTGCTGCGCCTGGAAAAGCATTTTCATTCCATACGTTCTTGATTGACAAAGCAAAGCAATCATGTTGCAATTACCATAGACGCAGATGAGGCAGTGTGTAATCCTCACTGAACATTTGGATAAAAAAGCTGCTTCTAAGCCATATTAAGACCACTGGAACATGTCCGAACAGTGGGCAATAGCCGAACAGACCTTTCTATTGCTTTAAAGGAGAAACGCGTTGTTTTATACGGGACTAGTTCTGGTCATCATTTTATAGAGGACACTGGGTGTGAACTTCTCAACATGGGAAACTAGTCATGCTGGGACTTCCAGGATAATGGGGTGACAAGGCTTGGAAGCCAGAGCTGGTCATTTCTGACGACCAATCCCAAGAGAGCAGATGACCACCCTCCTCCTTCTCCGTTTACCCCTGTTCCCGACCACCCATAGGCGTACACACCGTCTGTCTGTCTGTCCCAGTCTGTAAGTGTTAATATTATGCAAACACCCTCTTACAGTCCTTGACCTGTTGCAATGTCTCCGTCCCATCTTTCCAGACCAAAGCTGGACCCAGTGTCCAAACTACGAGGGTGATTCAGATCTGATCGCTGGGCTGCTAGTTTTGCCGTCCTGCATTCGGACAGTCGCCGCCTCCAGAGGGAGTGTATATTCACCGTGCAAGTGTGCGATCCCACGTGTGCGCCGAGCTGCTAAACCCACTGTGTGCAGTCTCTGCGCAGCCCAGGACTTACTCCTACAGTGCGATGAGAACGGGCTGATCGGGTCCAGAGCTGACGTCAGACACCCTCCCTGAAAACGCTTGGGAACTCCTGCGTTTTTTCCGGACACTCCCAATAAGCGGTTAGTTACCACCCCCAAACGGCCTCTTCCTGTCAATCGCGAACGCTCGTGAGAATTGATTTTTCGCTCCATCCCGTCGATGACCGGCGCTGCCCTTTGTTGTCTGCCACATGTGCACAGTTACTACCTGTTCGCCCGCTGTGTGAAAACGCACCGCAGCGATCGGGTCTGAATCACCCCGTGTTTTAGCATCTTCTATAATGACTCCGCCTCCAATAAGATGAGATTTAGAATGTATTTTTAATTCTACCCTTGAGAACGGGAAACCCTCAATTCATCGGCTAGAACGCCACAAAGACTGACAGAAGGGCCCAATGTGTCCAGTCGGGTGAACAGAAAGAGAGGCCCCATCATATCGGAGATAACATTACAAGATAAACACACCGCGATATCGTACGTTTCCCGATAGCGTCACTGACCAGGGATCAGCCTCCCTCACATCCAGCGCGGACAGTGGAGGGGCTAAGCACGGTATAGAGAGTGCTTGTGGGGAACAGCCGTCCTCTGTTCTGTGGGATCGGATACCAGATAAGTGAATACATTCACTGAGACCTCGCACATTCCTCCAGCCTGAATGGGAAGGAAACACTTGTCCTTTTGTGACCCAGCTCTCTCTTCCGCTCAGATCTTCTTCCACTCTGCTCAGTGTTTGCTTATGAGGATTTGCCAAAACACACCCCGAGCGCCACTTCTATACCAACGTGGGTACACGGCCCTCAAACAGTACGATCTCTTTTTTCATACTGATCCACAAACTATTTAGTGACCATGACAAAAATCACATTATTCCAAAGGACAAATTACTAAAAGCCGAGAAATACTATTTAAAAAAGTGTAAATAGTATGTTTATACCTTTGGCTCTTCGGGGGAAGGGATTCAATTGTTTTATTGTTACCGCAGCTCCACTCTAAAGTGACGGAGCGATTGAATTATTTGTGCTGCTGGGCACAAACGTTGTGGGTTTTTGGGAGTCTTTGCAAAAATTAGCTGATCACCTATTAATTGCTTGGGAAATATAAACGCTTCCTCTCAGATCTCCCACAGCAGGGGTAGGCAACCTGTGGCACTCCTGCAGCTGTGGAACTACACATCCCAGCATGGCTTGCTACAGTTTTAGCATGCCCTAACAGCAACGCTGAGCAAGGGATGCTGGGATATGTAGTTCCAATGCAGTGGGGGGTGCCACAGTCTACCAGGACGGTGGAGATGAAGTGAGGAAAAGGTCAGAAGAGAGGCAAAAGAGCAGCAACCTTTACCCGTCAAGACATGACTGGCAACAAATTTGGAGAAAGGTACAAGATCACTGCAAGGTAAGTGACCATCCCTGGGAGTGCAGTCCAGCCCACAGCACAGAAGTAGTGTGAAAGGACAGCCTCGCCGATTCGGTTGCGCACCAGACAATTAGGGGCTGGGCAAAGCAAGACACACTGCTGCGATAGTAACTGACACTGAAGGGGAGGTGCATCAAACCTTGGAAAGAGATATAATGGAGACAGATAAAGTACCAGTCCATCAGTGGTAAGCATGGTACAAATATCAGACACTACACACACCAATTCCACAATGGCAAGGGTTACATATTGAGGATCCATCTCAGATTCAGGGACTGACAAGTCCTGGACAGAAGGTGGTTAGTCTACCAACAGGCCTAGAATGAAGACTATGGAAGCTTTTGCATTTTCCAGTAATAGTCTAGACTTCAGCCTCACCCAAAATCGGCAGCACCTGAAAGTCCTGCCAATGTCCGCTCTCCAGACCTAGCCTGGGAAATTGGCAAGATGGTTCCATCTTCATACAGTTCCGTCACTTCAAACTGACTCATTGTTTCTTCTTCAACTACTTTTAATAAGCAATCCATTGCTTAGCTGACCCTGGCATGGCATGTAGTATTCCGGGCACAGTGACTGCAGTTACCATCTGTTCAGTACCAGGAGCCAGTAACGGGCACAGTGCCTGTATCCACAGATATTTATCACCACAGCTACTGTACAAGTACTGTTCAGCTACCTGTATAAAAAAACCATACAATTCCCCCAGCACACTATAATAGGCAAGTACATGAGATTTACATCCTATATGATAGTACTAATGCAGAGATCTCCGTTACTTGCAAAGATATGAAAGCGCCACGTCAAGGTGTCTCTGATATGGTGGGTCATACATAAATTGCTACATGATTATAGCAGACACATATTATTTCTAAATTGAGAGCCAAAACACCTGGAGGCACCCCAAGATCCTCCAAATGGCACTACAAGAACCAGTATTCCCTCCAACTACGGATCCCATACATGCTTCTCAGAACATGCTAGGGGATTGGTGTCTAGATTAGCCCTTCCCCTGCAAGCACCTGCAATGGGCTAATCATCTGATTTGAGCAACTTGCCATTTTTGTACGTACTCCAGACCTTCCACCTCTCAGTCATTAGCATTCACTGCCTCCCAAAAAGCCGGCAGTCATCTCCTGCCTGTGACAATCTGATAGTGCATCCAAAAAAAATGTGTTTTTTTTAAAAAAAAGCACATGGTGTTCTCTAGGATTTTTTTTTAGGGCTTGGTTCTGATACGAGAAGGGTGTACATTTTAATTTTCAAGGGCAAACATTTTGGTCATGAAGCTATAGCTTTGAGGCATATTGTGGATAGGGGGCACTAAAGTAAAGAATAATATTTAAAAAGATCTTTATTATTTGACCACCTTACATCTCCCATCAGTACCCCTCAGAACACCCTACATGGCTAATCAATGTCCCACAGACCACCCCACATGGCTAATCAATGCCATTCTGAACAACACATGGCCCTTCAATGCCCCTTGGACCACCCCACATGGCTAATCAATGCCCCTCTGACCGCCCTACATGGCCTTTCAGTGCCCCTCAGATCAACACATGGCCCTTCAATGCCCTTCTGACCACCCCACGTGGCCCTTCAATGCCCTTCTGACCACCCCACATGGCCCTTCAATGCCCCTCCCTTCAATGCCCTTCTGACCACCCCACATGGCCCTTCAATGCCCCTCTGACCACCCCACGTGGCCCTTCAATGCCCCTCTGACCACCCCACATGGCCCTTCAATGCCCCTCTGACCACCCCACATGGCCCTTCAATGCCCCTCTGACCACCCCACATGGCCCTTCAATGCCCCTCTGACCACCCCACATGGCCCTTCAATGCCCCTCTGACCACCCCACATGGCCCTTCAATGCCCCTCTGACCACCCCACATGGCCCTTCATTGCCCCTCTGACCACCGCACCTCACCTCAGATATCTGCAGGCGTGATCGCCGATCAGTTTGACCCCAGGAAGATGAGCTAGTCCGTTAACACCCACACTGACTGGTGGTGTCTCCTGCTATATGGAGACAGGGGGGCTGGCCCTTCTGTTTCTCACCAGACACTAGAGAGGCGGCACCTGATCTGCAGCATCCAATCGCAGCTGACTCTAGAGGTGCAATGCGGAGGGCGTTCATTCACCCACAGATCAGTATAGTGAGCGCAGCAGCAGACAACAGCACAACAGAGAGGGGGGCAGGAGCTGGTCAGTGGGGCGCTGCCAATAAGGATAAGGTGCCCTGCAAATAAAGCCTACCGGGAACACTACAAACACACACAGAACTCTAAGTGCAATTAAACCTTTACACATGCAACTTATGTAGGTAGAGCTTGACAGACTGTTGATTCATGACTAAGGTCTGCCAAACTCAGACGCAGAGAGAACACACAGAAACATAGCCAAAGCACCAAAGCTTCTGGAACTCCTTTCTACGGACATTTCATGCAAATGTTCTACTGGAGATGTTTGGAGTGTAAGCAGATACTGATCCACCCCATGTATTTGCACAAATACATCTTTTCTTTTGCAAATATCCACCAGAGACCATTAGACAGGTCAGGCCGCCCGAGAACCACAACCAACCGGCATCACAAAACTCCTACATGCTCTACTCCTGTAATACGCTCCTCGGCTCATTTTCCAGTCACCTTCAGCCACCTCTAAAACACAACTCCCAACATACATGACCAAGAACTCTATGTACTAAGCCATGGAGAGGGATAAAGTGGCAGCCAATCAGCCACTGTCGTGTCAATGGAGTGAAGGGGGGTCGTCGCTGCAAACGGGCTACAGTCCTAATTTCCAGAACATGTGAAATCCAGGGCGAGCTTCCTTTCGCTCTCGGGGAGGAATCCTGGGCACATTTCGGCTGATGACTCACCGCAATTGTTACAAGTTTCCTACAAAACTTCCAGATGACCTCACGCCATGATTAGTCTGATAGAACAATGCAGGGAGAGAAGGGAACAACACAGCTCAGCAGTTCTTAACAAAATGCAGATGTATCAAGTGAGCAAATTCTCCCTCTGGAAACCGATACTGGAAGTACAGGGGCTAACTCAATGACACGCCAAGGGATCAACAGAAAAGGCTGCAAAAATGTTATCAATGGTCAAGATTCAGTCGATGCCAACACTCGCCGGAAGGAAGGGTGGAAAGGACCTCAGGTCTTCTGCTGATGAAGGAATATCTGCGATCTAGGAGATGGGATGTAGTCATAGTGGCAACTATTGAACAATTGGTGTTTAGGCTTAAAATTGGACGTTGACATTATGGGGGTGATTACATTGTTTCACCCCGCGACCGCAACTAGATGGCACTTAACGGTGCAATTCAATTGTTGCTCTGTTCAGGCGCGAATAGCCACAGGGGAACACATCTCAGTTCACAGCCTCCGATGGGCCCCAATTATGTTTGGGCACAAACAAAACAATTGAATTCCCCCCTGTGTGCATTCTAAACATGAATATGGTGTCTATATAATAACAGTTTGTGACTGTGAAAACATACCAAAACCCTGGGAGATGTTTGGAACCTCAAATACCAGTCTTCCTGCATGGGCCTGGGGAAGACAATGTGTAATATCACGAGCACAAGACCTCTAGGTCTATGGGGGAGATTAAGCAGAGCATGGAGAGAGATAAAGTGCTAATCAATCAGCTTCTTTCATTTTACAGGCTGTGCTAAAAAAAGAGAATAAAAAATGAAGTCGATTGGTTGAAAAAGAGCAACATCTCCAATTTGTCCCTCTCCAAGATTTGATGAATCTCCCCCTAAGAGCATCAGCTCCTGTCTTCAAGTACGAGGTGATACTGACAGTAGATAGCAGTATTATAGGACATTTGGAGGACTCATAGTTCCAGAAAAGGTAAGGGTTGATCAAGTGAACCAGGCAAGTCGGATGCAGTCCTCAAAGCAGGAGTAGTGGAGGGACCTCAGCACTGTAGAAGGTCCTAGAGTCTGCTCACTGGTGAGAATGCTTCCAATAGTGGCTGGACCAGTGATAAGAGTCTGGCGGGTTCGCTCGAGGTCATGGGACTACAGCTCAAAAGGATCTACAGAACTGAAGTTCTGAAAATAAGTTATTTTCAGTTTTAAAAACTACAACAATAGGATTTTTTCTCCGATTCCACAGGGGACACTGGAAGCTTACGTTGGGGTATAGAGGCATGGTTACTGGGAGCTGGCACATGATAATTTAGAAAATTGTGAAGCTCCTCCAAGTATAACCCAATAAGATCTCCCTAACAGCCTTGGTAAACCTACCCCAAGACCGGCGGCTCCCAAACTGGCTGACGCTGGACACTTGCAGGCTTGCAGCAGGCTGGTGGTCCAGCAACAATTTAAATTATTCATGGCAAATGTGATAAGCCGCCATCAGCGCTGGTTTTGCCTATTATAAAACAAGTGTACAAACAAAAAGGCACAACCCTGTCCGTCAGTAAATAACTGACCCTAAAGGGGGGTACTCACGGAGCGATATTCTAAGCAATCTGACTAGATTGCTTAGAATATCGGCAGGATCGCTCCGTGTGTAGCCCCCTCGGCGATAGCGATGCGCGGCCCCGCACATCGCTATCGCCGCTGCTAGATTGGCCTGCATGCAGGCCAATCTAGCGGGTCGCTCACTTCACCCGCTGGGTGAAGTGAGCGGCCCCCCCGTCTCCCCCCGCACGCTCAGCACAGATCGCGCTGTGCTGAGCGGCAGGAGAGATGTGTGCTGAGCGGTTCGCTCAGCACGCATCTCTCCTTGATCGGCCCGTGAGTACTGGGCTTAAGTAAGACAGGAAAGCAACTATACTTAATGAATTCATGTTTGTGGAGTTTCTCAAAAAGACATATTTGCTGATACTTTAGGGTGCCGTGAATTAAGGAGGTTTGGGAACCACCGCCCTAAGCACTACAGCAGTCAGTTATCAAAGCACTATTGGGACACCGCTGTAATAAAAAGGTAAATAAGAGAGAGATTTAAGTGGGTTTAAATGTAAAAGGCATGGCTCACTAGCTACTTAATTCATTCCAGCTAGGCCCAGAGAAACAACATATGACACCTGATCTAGAATGAAAAACAACAGATCAAACCTTCCACAATCTCTCCCGGCTACGTACTGGACCCCTTAGCAGGAATACAATGTGTACTGTAATCAGAACACAGAACCTAGTAGACAAAACAAAAATATGAATGCATTTTACCTCCCAGAAGCTGTCGCTGGACACTTCCACCCCAACCGAATCGTCGTAGTTCCCAGACATGATTAGCGACGAGAAGACCGCGGCTGGTCAGAAAGCTATAGTCCTGTGTGATCCCCTTTAGTGCTCAGTCAGTACCTACACAGAAGAGTAAAAGGTTTTGAATAATGACATACCTCAAACATTGAGTAGCATCTACAGTATTCACTACGATAAACAAAATGCAGAAAACAAACTTGTTACATAGTTAAAGTACTGACAAGCAATCACATCTATATCCACCATACATACTTTCCTCCAACACTTAGTGCCGTGTATTTTTGGAGTGTTGGAGGAGATACACGCAAACAGAGGGAGGACATACAAACTGCATACAGTCTGAGGACTAACCACAGTCCTAAGGAAAAGTAGAGACTGTTTTCGTTGATTGCAAACATATCACTTAACATAAAAACTAATTGCATTTCTCACGCATAAATGGTTCTTCACTGAACTATGCAGACACCACACTACATCCTATAGTATATTTCCCATTTTACTGCCTCATAAACCCTTCACAATAATGTACTCACTACAACCAGAATCAGTGGTTTAGGGTTTCCTGGTTCCACATTTATTCCCCTTATAAAGACTGACACCATCTGCTTAATGGATGTTTACCCACTGCCCCAATTAAGATTCTGATTGACAACTTTGTCAAGGAGAACAAAGCGGGAAACAAGTTACAAATGATGCTCACACAGAAATTAAGGTAAGCCCCCATCATCTATAACCAATCCTTTAAATTGTATTGAGAATTCCTATTGCTGTTAAAGTCCCCTTCTCCAGGAGACTAAGCCCAAGGTACCGGCTCCCTCGGGCACATTTCTAAGACTGGGGTCTGGGAAGGGTATAGAGGGGGAGGAGCCTGTCATACTTCTAGATTTTTAAAGTTTCATCTCCCATCTACCACCTTCTATACCCCACTGTTATATAGACTCCAGTGTCCCCTATGAGATGAAGGAGAAAACGCACTGATCTGGTGGTTTGCCCCGCAATTAGACAAGAGGAGCTTCTAAACAAGATCACCGTGGCTTTAAAAAGGGGGTGGCGCGTTTTAACTCACCACTCGTTTACTTTGGTGTCACTGCCTAATTCTTGTACTTAAATTAAAAAAAAATAAAAAAGCGTAAAAAGGAACAAATCCAATATACTGACCGGAACACCAAAACATATTAACAAGTGTACAATCTGATAAAGTTCCTTGCGGTTTAACTAGATAATCAACAATGGGTCACCATTTGGCAAATAAAGCTACATTGTGCCCCAAGCCCAGTGAATCAGTTATATTATCTATTTGTGCAGCTTTATCTGATGCAAAGCTTATTGGTCTGCAAAGCATTGTTCTCCAAGAGTAAAGAAAAGACACGGATTAAATACCTGAAATACCTATAAATTTAATAATGACGTTTATAAAATGCACAAATGCTTAAGTGTCCATACCACGACACAAAGTTCCTTTATAGCAGACTGAAAGTTATTGTTTTGCTACACTAATTTAATATGCTCCCTGCAGTGCACTTTAATAGGCTTAAATCCAATTTGGAGGAGTACGGTGGGGGGGGGGGGGGGGGGGGGGGGGTTTGCGGGAGAAAAACACAATTTAGATCCACTGTACGAAAACCCCATTGTGGGACTTCATGACCTGCATAGCCACGCATGGGATATATGGCAGTCTGTCAATATATGTGCAGAGTTCAGAGGTCACCCGGCTCACCTGCAAACCTGTTCACACAATGATGGAAAGTGACAGCGCAGAAGATTAGTCCTCGGAGAAGCACGGAACAATCATTTCCTCAAGTATACTGAAAACATTGGCTGCCGCACAGGCGCCCACAATCCGGTAATGACTATTTTCATTGTTATCATACAGGGGAGAACACGGAAGGCTCTCAGCAAGGCAGCAACAGGGCTGTCAGCCCTTGCAGTAGGCCCACAGATCAGATCCATAACACACACACACACACACAATGTTGTCATAGCCACTACCCTGTATAAACACCCCACAGGGCACAAAATACAAAGCCCTGGCATGTTAGTGCATGCCAAGCTGCGTATAGGCATTAGCAGGTTATAGGGATCAATGCTCCTATGGACAATGTAATGATCCAGCGGCCTGCACTCTCCTAAAGCCAGTTATAAAGGAGACCTCCGCCGTGTAGATTATACAGATATCTGGAAGCACCTTACTCCTATAAAAACAAAATATCACAGACATAGTATCCAACCTTGGGAAGTTGCCCATAGCAACCAGCTTTTATCACAGTGCTAGATAAATTATCACTAGTGGCGGATTCGTTGGACAACTTGTTCACTTTGCCTTTCCTCTATAGGGCCACATGTAACTGCGGGATGTAATCATGTTACCGGCGGGATCCCCCAGTCAGCATATCAACCCTTGGAAATCCCTACAGACTATTGCCACCCAAATAGGGGCTTTGTTGCGCCCGCCGCCCCGCGCCCCCCTCCCCCAGCAATTCGGCAGCCGGGATCCCGACATTAGGATACAGATCGTCCGGATCCCAACCACCGGTAACCAGCTCCCTAACCGTAATTGCTTGCGGGCTGCTAAAAGTGCAGCTTTAAAATAGGTAAAAGGGTTTTACCTTGGAGGGAAAAAAAAAAAAAAAAAGTTGTCACTTTAAATATTAAAAAGTGCTCATAATGTAACGACGTCCATATAGACCGCACACGCAGCACACTATAAGCAACGGCAGACCCCTTGTATACACAATCACACATTTCTGTGGAAAACCAGGTTTGCTGTATGTGCAAGTATCACGAAAACTTACAACAGTATCACTAGCGCATTCAGCAATCAGCATTAATGCGTCCAGTTACTTACACAGGCTGCGGTATGAGATTTATACTATCGCCATGAGAAGGCCGCCACTGATGAACTGTCTAAATGTTGCCCTATCATCACTGGGGGCCCAGCGGTGACTTGCTTCCAGCGGCATCCTCATGCATCTAGCCTCAAAAACGTGCCACGATATGCCTGGCGTAACACAGCCGCCAGGTCACGTGCAACTCTGCTAGCTTCAGGTGTCTCTTATTGCCATAAATAGCAGCTGCTACATTGCATCACTTCCTATACAGATTCAGACTCCAACACACACAGTGTCATAACAAATTAGAACAGACTTCTCGTGCCTCCTATCCGCATCGCAGCTAAGACGCATTTTCGGCAATATAAATGCAAAAAAAGACGCCCAACGCTAGAAAAGGCTCTCACGTCAAGAGGGGCTGCTGGCGCAACTGCAGCAATGATGTATGAGGCCACATCTATAACGGTAATTTCCGGCAGAATCAGCTGCGCTCCATCGAGTTCAATGTCCCTATCTCGGTGAAAGCAACAGATTGCTTTATCCATGCAGACTCCTTAAACAGACAATGGGGGTAATTCTGAGTTGATCGCAGCAGGAATTTTGTTAGCAGTTGGGCAAAACCATGTGCACTGCAGGGGAGGCAGATGTAACATGTGCAGAGAGTTAGATTTGGGTGGGTTATTTTGTTTCTGTGCAGGGTAAATACTTGCTGCTTTATTTTTACACTGCAATTTAGATTGCAGATTGAACACACCCCACCCAAATCTCTCTCTGCACATGTTACATCTGCCCCACCTGCAGTGCACATGGTTTTGCCCAACTGCTAACAAGGTTCCTGCTGCGATCAACTTGGAATTACCCCCAATGAGCGGTCCTCTGCGGTTCTCCTCCTACCAATGCCATCTAGACCTCAGCACTCTCACCTATATCTAGTAAGGGGAGAATTGTGGATAGAAGGGTATTGGCAGGGCTTCTCACAGGAGAAGGGTCATCTGAAGAGACAACACTGGTGCCCTAAACTGACCGGTTCTAGAGAAATGGGCAGATACATTTCTGTCTCCGATAAATCACAGCAGAATGCTGGTCCCTGTAACGCTGAAGCGTGATGATCACATGGGCAGAGAGATAAATGGGTTTTGCACGTTAAGCTGGTATTTTATCTGGCAGGAGCGGCAGTTCGGGACAAGCAGAGATTAGATTTGTTGTGCTGCGCTGGGTGCCGGGGCGGATGGCTACAAACTGCGAATTGCAGCAACTGAGCAACCTGGCAAGTGTCCAACCTGGCAACCCGTTCATTCAACTTTGCAACCCCCTGATTAAGAAACTCTCCAGCCTGTGCCAATGCAACAATGCAAAGGAAAAGTCACTTCGCACACTAGCGAGCAGCTCACATTCTGTTGGAAAGCAACAGTAACTAATCAGGCCTGCCAAATACGCCTGCAAATGACTGTACTGAAGAACTAAGGAGAAGGCGGATGCTCGGCACATCTGCACATTGAGGCCTCCTGTTACAGAAACACACAAAGCCACCCCCGATTGCTGCTGCCTCCCCTCTAATTAAATCCTATTGACTTCAGATCAACCGCCGAGAGGGCTTAAGTCACCTGATCGGGGATTTAGCAATTTAAAGCACTACAGATGCTTACAGCAGAGAACAGTGTCAAGGTCTTAAATCTTATAGTGCAGATAATAGGACATCTGGGCAGGACACAATGGGGAATGGGGTTAGGATAAGAGAAGGGTGGGGACAGACCGACCACTGGAAATGTATTCCTTTGGGAGTCTGGAGCGTTCAGAAAAAAAAAAAGTGCACCGTGAGAATGCGGGGAGGTTTCTTTACTTTTGGTCACAGGAGAGCTGCAGCCGACCGTGCGCTCCTTCCTACTTCTCCTGTCTCTCGGTTCTGTGTGTTGTTCTCTAATCCCCTTTACCAGTCACCCTTCCCTTTCACTACATTCTGCTGAAGCTGTACAGAAATCACTCCTGGGGGTGTAGTACGGCTGACCGGCGGTCGGTCATACTCCCTCCAGCTCTTTGCTCCAACTGAAAACATGCTCTTGCAGCAGGACTCTAATCGGAAAGCTGCCATCGGCCACGGCGAGATCTTGTTCTTCCATCCCCATCCCTTGTGGGACACAGTGGAGGGTCTGGTCTCTACACATGATCAGCATGTCCCCCTCCCGTACACTCTAGGCACAGCTGTCTGTCAATCAGAAGACCATAACTGAAATCGCATAACGTGACCTCTGTACCAGCTGCTCAGAGTACAGTGGAGGGAACCTCAATCCCATCTCTCTCCACTCTATTTAACCCTAGAATTCTCAGTGTCTGACTCACTGTTCCACCATCGTTTCCACCCATTCTACCAAGCTTCTGCAGACCACTTTGGAAGCTGTTCCTAAGGAGGTCCACTCACTTCCCATTCTCTGCTCCCTCGTCCAAAACCTCACTCAACTTTTGACTTGCCATTGTCCCCTCTCACCTAATGAGCGTTGCTGCCTTTAGGGTAGTTCCAAGCTTTTCGCCTCCTCCCTATCCTCTGCCATTTCTCCCTTCTCTCTTCTAACAAGCAATTCTCAAATACAAAATCTCTATACATCATAAATAAAACACTCATCGCTGCCATTTGCCTCCAATGAATGGTTGATTCTCTTGCATGTCCCACGGCCTCCTGGAATTTCTATCATTTAGCTGCCGGGCATAGTCTACTACAGAGGCTGCCCGCACCAAGGTAGCAACGGAGCTCGATATAAATATTGCTCACTGCTCACCCAACTTAGATAAGGTACCTTCAACACCGTTGACCATTTGTCACCGTCACTTTTTAAAAGGATGCCCACTGAAATGATATATGCATATTCAGTTGAGTCTGCTGCACACGACACTATAGCCAAAACCTACACCATAGATCTGCGGATGAACCAAGGTTGTCATTATGACCTCAGATTTACTCCCACCTAACCAAAGACATACAGGATAAACGGGTTTCCCGTTACTCGGTCATGGTGTGTGCACATCTGTGTGGCCTAAAGTAGAAGATTTCTGCTCCACTGCAAGAGGTGTAAGACTGGCCAAGATATTCCGTGCACGTCTCAGGAATGACCCAACATTCACTTCACGGTAAAATAAAAAATAAAGAGGTTTTATAAAGAGGCCTTAAAGAGGTTCCAAGAGACATATACTGGTGCATAAAGAGGCCTTAAAGAGGTTTCAGGAGACATATACTGGTGCATAAAGAGGCTCCAAGAGACATATACTGGTGCATAAAGAGGCCTTAAAGAGGTTCCAAGGCTCAATCATGGCTAGACTGACTGACTTCAACAGATTCCCATTCTCTATCCACAGTGTCACACTGCTAAATTTTTCACCGCTTCCCCACCTTGCATCAACCCAGGCGTTTGCTTTGATTTCTTAAACTACACTAGAAAACCGCTGTAACTGGCTACATCCCTGCACCAATCTTCAGAAATGTCCCTGCTGTATTTATGTCCCAAGATCTTGGACCTTTTGGAGAATGAGGCATGTCACCCCACGCACAAGAACTCCCCATGGTTAGGGTATAAACTTAGCACCAAATGAGAAGACTGTACAATGCACTGAGTGGAGGTCAAACAATGAATGGAAGCAGCAAGCATCTGCACTTTCACGTGAATATAAACAGGGGGTCTCCTGCCCACCTCCCCGCTGACGACGCACAGTCAGGTACACGGTATCCAAGCACTTTCTTATTTTCCAAAATCTGTGTGCAGAACACCCCAGGCCACCGGGATCGGGCAGCCATAGCAACAGCGGTGGGAGAAGACGAGTTCTTGTTGTACAGCGAGGTTTAAAAATAACTCAGAGTTTCTAGTGCCAAATGCGAGCTGCAGCTGTATACGCTGGAATGCAATTATGAATCGTAATACAATGCAGACACACACGTCATGATGGGAGACTAATTTATACATTAAAGGGTTTGCAAAAAAAAAAAAAAAGTTAAAAATACATGCACGCTTCCTACAATACTACCGAAACCACATAGCAAACCCATTTTCCTGCTTACTCTGAGTTTCCACTACCTGTTGTACAGCCGGAACGGTTTCCTAGACAAAGCAAATGAACTGGGTGGGATTCAAGGAAACAAAACCAGCACCACTATAAGCGACCCAGGTAAAAAGGTGGCACTACACCCTTATGTCCAAAGACAGGATAGGTCAATGTGGCCAACGACGGATAAGATCTGGCCAAGTGGAAAAATCCATTCCCACTTTACTGCAAGTTAGTGCTGTCCACAGATGGCGGTGCTGATCCGATCGCTTGGACCACCATCATGCATCTTGGGCCCACAGGCTGTAGTATTTTGTTTAAAACACTGACAGATCGGTCATATCACATTTCTAAGTTCTAATTTGCTAGGTAAGACACCCCTATCCTGCAGAAGCCTGGGGGGACATTACTAGAGAGTAGCCTTCAAATTACGGAGGTGCCACTGCATGGTAGAAATGTTTGTGTGTGAAGTTTCCCACCCTATCCGTACCGATAACCTGCCGCCTTCTATTAAATAGTCCTGCCGCCTCCTTTGTACTTTAAACCTGTCCCGCTTGGCACGAACACTACTTTTCATTTATTTCAGACCTCTTACTTGGTTTAATAATAAACAGATCTATTCACGCTGAAGTGTATTTGCCTAATCCTCAGAGAGGCCCAACGGCACGAACAAGAATGTGTAGCTCTCATACCCCGTAGAACTCATTTATATAATTTAAAAAAAAATATCTATCTATCATGGGAGTGGGCCGGCACTCATTCCAACGGCTGGAGTCCACCCTGGTGCCCTCTGGAAGAACTTTTGCAGAATCCCAAAATAGAAGACAGCGGCACTCAGGGAATTTACGAATCAAAAAAGTGTATTTAAAGTATACAAAAGAGCCGACGTGTACACACCTTGACAAAGGGGCGGGTGAGCCCCGAAACGTCAGCTCTTTTGTATACTTTGAATACACTTTTTTGATTCGTAAATTCCCTGAGTGCCGCTGTCTTCTATTTTGGGATTATATATATATATATATATATATATATATATATATATATATATATATATATATATTTATTTTTTAATATTTATAAATACACACAGTACAGGTTTAATTTTGTGACAAACAAAATTAATGTTTGTCCTTTACAGTTCCCTCTACAAAAGTACATGACAGACAGCATGTTTATTTGGGAACCATTAAGGGTGCTGGCCTCATTTGCATACAGTGCCTCTGACAGCTGTCGATAAAGACGACGCAATGCAAAAACTGGCCGATTCAGATGCGGTCGAAACTTTGATGGTATGGCAGCAGTGTTTGTTAGTAGTCTGCGCATGCGTCATGGCCACAGTGCGCACACGCCAAGGTATCTTTTGTGATGCCATTCGCAGAGAGGATCCGTCACAGAGTGATTGACAGGTAGAGACCATTTGGGAGAGGCAACTAGAGGGGGTGGGGGTGGGGGGGGGGGGGGTCCTGCAAAACCGCATATGCGTCGTGCCAATTTTTTTTTGGGGGGAGGGGTGTCTCGTGTGTGACTGCGATCTCGCAAGCATACAATATGGCGCTAGTGTGGCAGCTCCCGCAACCATTCTGTGCAGCCATAGAGGCACTCAGGGAGTCAATGGGCCTAATTCAGAGTTGATTGCAGCAACATATTTGTTAGCAGTTCACCAAAATCATGTGCACTGCAGGGGGGGGGGGGGGGTCAGATGTAACATGTGCAGAGAGTTAGATTTGGGTGGGGTGTGTTCAAACTGAAATCTAAATTGCAGTGTAAAAATAAAGCAGCCAGTATTTACCCTGCACAGAGACAATATAACCCACCCAAATCTAACTCTCTCTGCACATGTTACATCTGCTCCACCTGCAGTGCACATGGTTTTGCCCAACTGCCAACAAATTTACTGCTGCGATCAACTCTGAATTACCCCCAATGTTCCTTGCATCTGCGCCGCAATTGTGACGGAGTATGCAGTTGCTGAGCAAGCCGAGATGGCTTCGGTGGGCGCCTCTGTTCACTTGTGAGCGGCTGTTACACTTGTGATGCGCCGTAGTTCCGTCACTGAAAAAGGACTGCTGCCGCGTCGGCACTGCGTCCGCATCTGAATCCGGCCCAATGGTAGGACAGGAAAGACTGGGTCGCCGGTATGATGTTCGCACCACAACAGCTGGAGAGGAGAAGTTTGCTTCCCGCAATGTTATATCACAGCGCCATGTGCCTATTCATACCTGTACTTCTACAGCCAGATACCTGCTGCACTACAAATACAAGGGCTAGCAGGGAACTCTGCGGGGGAAATGAGAGCAGAAGTAGAAAACGAAAAACTACCACATAGGAAAAGTCAACCTTACAGTGTGATTAACAGTTATATTCCTGTGCCAGAATGTGTAACCAATTCCATGCACAGATTTGAAATAGGAAACTACATTTGAGATTTTGTGCATTGTTTCGCTTTGCGTGTAGTTTGAGAGCACATTTACAGCAGCGGAGGGTAACCTACATGCAGGAGGGCTTCATCTATATGCACACCCCCCTGCTACAAAGCAGCTCAGCAATCAGCTGCAGATCAGGCTTTACTGAAAGCCCCTCGCCATCTGTACTCGGTCACAGCTTTGCCCAAGGTGTGGGGATACCTGGTCTCTGCACATAGGAGTCGGGGGGGCTGGGGGGGGGGGGGGGGGGGGGCAGTCCCAGTGCAAGGAGTTGGGGGGGGGCTGTTAATGCTGACAAATTTCTGGTTATGGCGATAATGCTGTAGTTTAGTGAAATCACAGAACGCAATTCCATCAATACTGAAAATGCCGCCTATCCTTTCCTTATGGATAGCTGGTGCGCAGTCACGATAGAAGTATAGGTGCTTTATGCTTTCTTGTAATAGAAGGGGGGAAAAAAAGTCTTTCAAGTAAAAAAAAAAAAAAAAATATCTTAGAAAACTGCACATATTCCTTTTATGGAGAGAAAAGTGCGGCAAGGTCTGCCAAGAACATCAAGTTCATCTAATTATAAGCTGCACACACAGACCATGTAAACCAGCGATATGGAACAACCAACATTACTCTGTTGAGTAAGCTCACAAGAAACATTAATTACATAAATCAGAGGAAGGTTTCAAAGAACTGGAAAAAAGTTATTAAAGAAAATAAATAACGTATTTGTACTGTAGACATAACATTACTGCTCATTCTTCCTCACCATTTCTACAACGATACAGCAAAACGTGGGAGCACTTGTATGTAAATGACACAAGCAGACACCGTCACGCTGCATGTTCAGCTCAGCGGTAACTTGAAATCAGACTGCGGTCTCACAGCGCCCCCTAGGAAACAAATTATCTGGAAAACTGAATTAAAAAATTCAAACTGCGCAAAATCCAGCTTCTGAACTACAAGGCTCAGCATTCCTTTACCAGTTTAGATTTATTATTTTTTTTACAGTGTATGTTCCAGTATATAATTTTCTTTTAATAAACCCAGAGCAAAAGTGGAGACTTAAATACGGATATTGTTCTGCCAGTGGAAAGGGAAACCGGAAACTTACAAGTAACTGCTCTACTTTGGGGTTGATTCAATTCACAGACAGTTGAATAGCGCCGGAAGTTAGCTCTCGCTGCTATTCAATACAGCGCCAAGTGACACTCAATTGTCGGGAATTCTTCTCTCACCCCCCGGGGGATGAGAGAAGAAATCCGACAAAAGTGCTGCCGCGAGGCCGATTCTGTCGGGAATCAGCATCGTGGCGGGGAGTTAAGTCAGAGAATGCCAGTTCTCCCGACAAATCAACCTGTCAAGTCTGGGAGAACGGGTCTTCACGACTTAACTTGAGCTGAATTGAATAGCGCCGGGAGCTATTCAACTGTCGGTGAATTTAATCGACCCCTTTGATACATGGTGGAAATCTGCACCTGCAGTAGGCTTGTCTAGCTTCACATATTGAAAAAACAAAGTATACATTGGTTTATATGGTGCTGTTCCGAGCACCTTGTATCGTCAGGGGAAAAAGGTCCATCTAAACATAGAATAGAAACCGTGACTGTGCTAAAATCTGCAAATTTATAAAAAATTAAAAATGGGGAAATGTGATCTCTTGGCAGCGTACCAGAGGGTAGACACAGGAACAAGATTCACATAGGACTTTCCAGCAGATACACACCTATAAATATCACCAGCAGCTGCTGAATGACGGAGCAGCACCACAGAAGGATGCAAGTGCAAAGTCTGCCTGGGTTAAGCATGAAACGTACGCAAGTGCCAGAAATGAAGGCTACAGTATCTCCAGCATCTATTAGGACTGTCCTACCAGACGCCACATGTGCGTAGACTGCGTAGGGTTGGTTATGCGACTAATCCACCATTCATTTAACATTCAGCTTCCAGCGTATCCCCTGGGCGGAATGTGAACTCTAGCACGGTGTCCGTAACTAAATAGTGGCCGTGTTCCTTCACGCAGTACCAGACATCCAGTGCTGAAGGCACATTCAAGGCCAAGACAAGTCCAGGGAGATAGACTACAACCCCTGGGGTAGGAAAATGGAGGTTAGCAATCTTCTGCAGTACTGCAGGTCAGATCATGTCCAGCGAGACTAGACTGTACATCAGAGGATGTGGCTCCTGTCCATCGTAGGTGCCCGGCTATTCCAAGTTCACGTACGTGTCCATCGTAGGTGCCCAGCTATTCCAAGTTAACGTACGTGTCCATCGTAGGTGCCCGGCTATTCCAAGTTCATGTACGTGTCCATCGTAGGTGCCCGGCTATTCCAAGTTCACGTACGTGTCCATCGTAGGTGCCCGGCTATTCCAAGTTCACGTACACGACCATTGTAGGTGCCCGGCTATTCCAAGTTCATGTACGTGTCCATTGTAGGTGCCCGGCTATTCCAAGTTCATGTACGTGTCCATTGTAGGTGCCCGGCTATTCCAAGGTCATGTACGTGTCCATTGTAGGTGCCCGGCTATTCCAAGTTCATGTACGTGTCCATTGTAGGTGCCCGGCTATTCCAAGTTCACGTACGTGTCCATCGTAGGTGCCCGGCTAAGAGCAGACAGAATCAGAACCATCGGCGTTTGTTGCTCAGCACTGCAGGAAGTGGCAGCACAGGGTAAAAACTAAACGAAGGGAAGATGGAAGCTCAGGGGGACCTGTGGATCTAAAGAAATACATTTAATGTGCGCACAGTAGGCTACAAAGTGCACAGGATGTGAAGCACGGACAGACTAGGCCTATTGGACACTTTGGGCGGTATTCCAAAGATATACCACGCCCGATCTCCTTTCTAAAAGTGATCCCCGTTATCGTGCATATTGCGCCCATAGTAATCAGCTTTATCTGCGTAAAGGGTTGGGCGCTCTCGCTACCCCGGGGGTAGCAAGCTGAAATGATAATACCACGCTCATCAGCAGAAACAGAACAGGTATGGAAAGAACGGAATACCGCCCTTTGTGACAAACACCCCCACTCACTGCTCCTAGAAACCTGGACAACCGGGAAGTGGGGGATTTGGCAGTCGCTAGACGCGCAGCCACAAACCACACACTTGGACATAGGTGTTCTTCTAAAATCACCTTGCCATCATGGCGTTCAGCGATTAAACCCTGACGCAGCGACTGCACAGGAACAGAAGTGGCAGCTTCCTCGGAGGGAAATATTTGGCTCCCTTCACTTTCCACTATGTCTAGTCCTTCTGGACACATTTCTGTGGTGCTGAAGATCAGTCCAGGTCTTACCCACAATACCGCAAGATTAAAATGGCTATAAACACATCTTACATGCAAAATATCACAGAAATTACTATGTAAATATACTGCACATGACTACGTGACCACGCAGTGGGATAGCAGCGGGCCAGGTTAGTCACACGCGGATACGGTACGAATATAGACAGCTTCCAGCCTTTATTACGGGTACCTGCCCTGAATCCGAAAGACGACACTTCGAGGAGAGGTTCCTTCTCTTCCCTGGTCAAAAACGTAATCAAAAGGGGAATATCCAGGCATAAAAGTAGGTGGATGTCTAGGCTGCCCTTAAGCTGGCCAAACCGTACCGCAGCCGATAACGGCACCTTACCTCTCACGCCAAGGGGTCGCACGAGATAATGGAAGAGGCAGGGATCGTCAGGCACGATGGAAGAGTTGTAGGGAACTCTTAAGTGATACATCTGGGTGACCTAAAAACGGATCTGTTTCGAGAACCATTTTACAGACAGTGGGGTTCCTGCACCACGAGTGAGGATATCGGGAGATACCTTGGGGCAGATTTATTAAGCCTGGTGAAGTGATAAAGTGGAAGATGAGCGAAGCAAGCCATGCGAGGGGACACTGTGCACTAATTGGGGTTCCCGGTCAATGTACGGAGAAAACGACATTCCAAAAAGAAAAGAAAAAAAACTGTCGACCTAGTACATGTAGACGCAGAGTCCCTGTTGACCTACTTACTGTTGACCAATAGTGGTTGACACAAGTCTAATCTACCTAACATACCACACCCACCTGCGACATGGTAGTTAGAAGCTGATTGGCTGGTACTTTATCACTTCACCAGGCTTAATAAATCTGCCCCCTTCTCCTACAGACAGCAGCCATCCACGTAAACCAGTGCAAGGAACTTACTGGTGGACAACGTGGGCAGTGTGGAAACATTCAGGGAACTACTACGGACTACCAACTATATGCAACTTTAACACAGATACGGCATGGAATTATACACACTTGCAGCAGCTTGATTCCCTTTGTGTAATCAGGACGGACCACATCTGGAAGTATTGCTAATAAAAATCACAAAGCCCCAAAAATTTCTCTAAGTTCCCCGCACTGAACACACTTCAGAATGGCTCAGCGTCATGTCAATTATATGACCCTTAAATGTAACCGCTGCCTGCCCCCCCCCTGGTAGTCATCCCCTCACCCCCCTCCTTCCCCGATGCCGCTCAAGCCACGCCTAGACTCTACGGGGCTCTGCAAGAGAACTGGAACGTTCCTCTACGGACAAAGGATCAATTAGTACGTGGCATCACAAGGCCAGCCATTAATTTAAAACTCAGACACCACATCCAGGCATTTCCAGCACAGAGCCCCAGAACAATGGCATCACTGTCATCGCTTGATTTACATGAAAATTATTATTAACAGTTTACTTACAATTTGCAAGGAAGATTATAATCTCCAACCATGTGAAAGCGACGCCGTATAGATAGTATCTAAAGAACTGTAATGCTCATATACTAACAAGAGACACAAAGTATAATATTATTTTGCATGTACATACCAAAAGTAAACAACCTGCAATCTATCAAACCAATCTGCTTCTACCTATCATTTATCTAGTAGTCTATGAAATGATAGCGGGACTGGTTGCTACTGGCAACTTCTCAAAAGGTTTGACACATATCCCCCTCTGTCAAAGCATGGAAACTTAAAAAGGGGATTTTAAAGAGTTTATATGGCCGGAATCGGTATGATTTGCCGGCGCTTGAGATCCCAGCGCTCGTAATACAGATTGTTAATCAGCCAACAGGAGTGAGTAAGGGGGTGCCCCTCCCCCCTTCCTCCCAAAAACCCTAAACCTAACCCTCCCTCTTCACAGCCTAACCCTTCCCCCCACCATCCCCGCTGCCTAAACCTAACCCTCAGAGGGGGGGGGGGGGCTAACCCTAACACACCCCTCACCCCCAGCCTGACTCCCTGGGACGCAGCCTAACCCTAACCGACTTGCTGACCGTTGTCTCCTCGTTCAGGATCCCGGGGTCGGGATGTTGTACTCTTCTGGATGCCGGTGTTGGCATTCAGAAAGAGGTCGTTATTCGGACTGCCCGTATACCACCATCAGAGATCCTGACTGCTTCCCATATGGCCCACTAATATATGACATGTACCGGGCAGCATTGGTTAAAAAAAAGAAGAAAAAAAAAAGTAAGTAAGTGTCAGACCACATATATTCACATTTTATTTACTTTCTGGGTTACACAATGAACAAAAACTGTCCGAATGGTCAAATGTGCACTACACAATGGCCCTCATTCCGAGTTGATCGCTCGCTAGCTACTTTTTGCAGCCGTGCAAAAGTATAGTCGCCGCCCACGGAGGGAGTGTATTTTCGCTTTGCAAGTGTACGATCGCCTGTGCAGCCGAGCGGGACGAAAAAGTTTTTTTTGCAGTTTGAGTAGCTCTGAACGTACTCAGCCCTTGTGATCACTTCAGCCTGTCCGGTCCTGGAATGGACGTCAGACACCCGCCCTGCAAACGCCTGCGTTTTCCCTACCACTCCCAGAAAACGGTCAGTTGACACCCACAAACGCCCTCTTCCTATCAATCTCCTTGCGATCGGTTGTGTGAATGGATTAGTCGCTAGAAGCATTGCCCAGCAAAAATGACGTTTGTACCTGTACGATGCGCATGCGCATTGCGGTGCATGCGCAGTAGTAACCTGGTCGCTACGCTGCGAAAAACGGCAGCGAGCGATCACCTCGGAATGAGGGCCAATACCCGCAATGTCTGGTAGACCCTGGACAACAGGACATTTGGGTGCAGATTCCAGGGATACTCCAAAAATATTTTTCACTTCAAAAAGGGCTGGCGGGGGCTATATTCCAAGACGCCCATCAAATGGATTTCTTATTCATTACATCGCAGCTATCCTGGTCATTACTTTAAATGTTGCTTCCAGACAATCGGATTTAGGCATTCCATCATGAATTGTAGGATATTAGTGGAATTCATGCGTTTGAGGGCTGTGAATTATTTATCTCCTTACAAACAAGAAATCTGGTAAATAGAACAGATCACTGGTAAGAATTCCTTTATCTGTGTACAAACACTTGCAAAGGAACCTTGAATTTTATTTAAGAGCAACTTCAAAAGCCACTTTAGTCAGGCACACAGAACATTTAGGTAATAAAGGCTGCTTATCGCACAAAGCATTTTCTCTGTATTTGCCCGATAACCGTTCAGTTTAATATCTGCTGCAGTAGATCAACAGGGGCGAGAACGCAAGTACTACAGAACCTGTGCTGAAGTACTCTTAAAAAGATGGAAGGCAGAATGAGGGGCCATTTCCGGCCCTAGATGAGGGAGGAGAGGTAACACTGAGGCACAGACTGGTCACCCATGATGAAATAGACCGAATAGAGGGGCTGGTCTAAATAACACTATGAGGGCTTACCACAGTGCGAGAGGTCAAGTCTGAGTAAACCAAAACACACAAATATGGAGAGAGCATACAAACTCCATACAGTTGTGAAACAGCACACGTGAATGGACCTGCAGTCTAAAAGCCCAAAACAGCTAACATGAGGAACTAACGCACACAAAAAAAAAAAAAAAAAAAAAAAAGGTGCGCCGTCGTGTTAGAGAGTTGCACTACTAAGCAATTAATGTTTTTCTTGCAATTATGGGCAGCGATGCAAGTCTTGTGTTGAAGACCATGGGGTCAATTCTATTCGGCAACTAAAGAATAGCGCCGGGAATTAGCTCCCGACGCTATTCAATTCTGCTACTAGTTGCCCGCAATTGTCGGGAATTCTTCTCTCATCCCCGGGGGATGAGAGAAGAAACCCGACAAAAGTGCTGCCTCGCGGCCGGCGCGAAGCTGATTCTGTCGGGACTCAGCCTCGCGCCGAGTAGTTAAGTCGGAGAATGCCCGTTCTCCCGACAAAACTACCTGTTAAGTCGGCGAGAACGGGACATCGCCGACTTAACTTTAGCTGAATTGAATAACGTCGGGAGCTAATTCCCGGCGCTATTCTTTAGTTGCCGAATAGAATTGACCCCCATGTGCACATATTTAATTTCATCTCGACTAAGCGAACACTTTTTTGTGCAGCTCTCAGTAATGGGCGCCCGTCGGAGCTATTCAATTGCTTCTGCAGATGGGGGCGCGAATGGATGATTTCTGGTTGGTCACGCTAACCCAGACTTTATGTGGATAAACCCCTGTGCATTTGGAAACAACAAGCGTAATAAGCAGTGCATGTGGGCCTGTCGGCAGAAACCATTGCATAGCTCCGACGGGCACCCATTACTTATCGCCACCCAAAACACAATTGCATTCACGAAAAGTGTCATTTGGGCACCCAAATGTGTCACTTTTTGTACATTTGCAGATGCCGGAGGCCATTCAAAACGGAGCTACAATTGAATAGCTACCATTTGGGAGCCATCTAGTGGCTGCCAGCGGATAAACATTTTAATTCCATCCAACAAGTGCAAAAAAAATAAAAAATTGTGGGCGTCCAGCACCAGAACAAACATTTGCAAGTTGCCCCGTATAAAGAGATATCCAATTTGCAAATACGGGGCGCCCATAAAACATTTGAGTCGCCCCCAATGAATGCAAACCTTTGAAGCAGAGTAAACCAGGGCCGGTGTGCCAAACACTGAGCAATGTTAAGCTGCCTATTGCAGTAGAGGAACATTGCTAGTCTTCAAGCGCAACTATGGGGTGCCAATATGCCAAGCCACTAATTACAATTATAAAGGAATCACAAAAATAATAATAATGAACACATGGCAGTGATCGCGCTGAGCCCCCAAAAAAGTGGGTCCCAGGGACCCCTCACTTTTAAAAATTGGGGTCCTACCGGTTCTGTTCTGGGTCCCATCCGAATTAAGGTTTTTATTAATATTAATCTTATTTGGACACTACAGAAGTGTTGCAAGGTGGAGGCATGGGGTGACAGTGCTGCTGGGCTGTGTAGCATGCAGGACACTCTGCCCCAGAGCTTTAACTAGATATTTTGGTGCCCTTTGGCAGAAAGTGAATTGGAGCTCCACCTCCCAGATTCGAAACCACAGGTGGTGCGCGCCGCAGGCGCGCCGCAAAAATTTAGGTGCATGGCTTCATGGGGAAGGGGCGTGACCACATAATAGTGCCGCTTATACACACTGCGCCAGGTAGAGCACGCCGTTACACACACTGCGCCAGGTAGAGCACGCCGTTACACACACTGCGCCAGGTAGAGCACGCCGTTACACACACTGCGCCAGGTAGAGCACGCCGTTACACACACTGCGCCAGGTAGAGCACGCCGTTACACACTGCGCCAGGTAGAGCACGCCGTTACACACTGCGCCAGGTAGAGCACGCCGTTACACACACTGCGCCAGGTAGAGCACGCCGTTACACACACTGCGCCAGGTAGAGCACGCCGTTACACACACTGCGCCAGGTAGAGCACGCCGTTACACACACTGCGCCAGGTAGAGCACGCCGTTACACACTGCGCCAGGTAGAGCACGCCGTTACACACACTGCGCCAGGTAGAGCACGCCGTTACACACACTGCGCCAGGTAGAGCACGCCGTTACACACACTGCGCCAGGTAGAGCACGCCGTTACACACACTGCGCCAGGTAGAGCACGCCGTTACACACACTGCGCCAGGTAGAGCACGCCGTTACACACACTGCGCCAGGTAGAGCACGCCGTTACACACACTGCGCCAGGTAGAGCACGCCGTTACACACACTGCGCCAGGTAGAGCACGCCGTTACACACACTGCGCCAGGTAGAGCACGCCGTTACACACACTGCGCCAGGTAGAGCACGCCGTTACACACACTGCGCCAGGTAGAGCACGCCGTTACACACACTGCGCCAGGTAGAGCACGCCGTTACACACACTGCGCCAGGTAGAGCACGCCGTTACACACACTGCGCCAGGCAGAGCACGCCGTTACACACATTGCGCCAGGCAGAGCACGCCGTTATACACATTGCGCCAGGCAGAGCACGCCGTTATACACATTGCGCCAGGCAGAGCACGCCGTTATACACATTGCGCCAGGTAGAGCACGCCGTTATACACATTGCGCCAGGTAGAGCACGCCGTTATACACATTGCGCCAGGTAGAGCACGCCGTTATACACATTGCGCCAGGTAGAGCACGCCGTTATACACATTGCGCCAGGTAGAGCACGCCGTTATACACATTGCGCCAGGTAGAGCACGCCGTTACACACATTGCGCCAGGTAGAGCACGTACCTTCCGCACCACCAGGGCCCTGTGCTGTCACCGCTGTTTCAGTCAGGTAAAAGAAGTGAGAAGAATTTTGAGGGGGGGGGGCGGGCACCTCGGGAACTGGCTCCCCTGTCACAGGCCCGCTAGCTGGGCGTCCGTAGGGATGCTGGGGACACCTGATGGTAATGGTGCAGCCCGCTCTTCTCACGGCAGCAGTATGGTGGCAGAGCACGGCAGGGGCTGGAGGTGAGGTTCCTGGCCGGTCACCGCTGCTCTCCTTCACACAGATCGCGGGAGAGCACACTGGAGGCAGCCGAGAGGGAGGCAGATATCGGGTTGGGAGGGAGCTGCAGTTCACGGTCTTGGCGAGTCACCGCCCGCCCGCAGCACAGCGTACAGCAGCCGCAGAGCCGTCTTCACTCTCTGCCTGGCCCCCGTGTGAAGCCACTGCATGTGACCAGGAGGGGGAGGGGGCACCACCAGACTGCCAGTGGTAAGGCTCCACCTCCGCTCTGTACGGGCAAGAAGCGCCGTCGCCGTCAATTTACAAGGAGTTGGCTGCAGTGGAGCGCATCCCCGGGGACCCTCACATTTTTGAAAAGTGAGTCCCCGCCTTCAGATCCGGGTAAAATACGCGCTATAGCGCGTATTTGCGAACACTGCATGGGAAGGGGTTTCAATTAGCTGCAGTAAGTTACCACTGGCTAATTAATCCCCCACGGCTATTCAATTGATGCCAGACCTGGAAAAAAAATCCCCGATAAATGTCCTGTTATAGGGTCCGCACACCGTTAACGCGCAAGTATGGAAACTTATCCCAGATTCTGTGTTAACACCAGATAAAAGGGTCATTTATTGGGCGAGAGAAAAAAAAGGTCTCTATTCAATTAGCCCTGGGCATAAAAGGGCGTGGCTACCACCTTTTAAAATTACCAGGTCTAATTGAATTCCTCCATAAGAGAGGGATTTTTTAGGGGGGGAGGGCGGGGGGGGATACGCGCAGATCCGTCTAAAATGACGGGGGCAATTCAGTGGTCTGTGCTCTCTACTTCTACACCTGGTGCATTTGGATGCAACATGCGTGATAAGGAATGGTAGCCAAGTAACTTGCGCCTGGCGGCACAAACAACTAAATATCACCCCATCGATTCAGACGGAAGATCAGGCGCAATACATTTTTTTTTTTTTTAATTCCCCCTAGGAGTTAAGCTGCTGCAGGCAGCAGATTGGTCGGCATTGCCGACACACACCAGTGATTCCAAAGTAGGGTATTTGGATATTATCTCCATGGTTGGAATTATTGGGTATAATGAACCGCCAGGCATCACCACACACTGCCCACATAGCGGGCACTTACGGTACTGCTGACATTGCAAGGTTTCCCAATACGCGGGGAAGCGTGCGATGCTGGCAGGGAGCGATGTGCTGCTGTTGAATGGCAAAATCGCATCGATATCCGTGTTTCCCACAAGGTACTCCAATCATCCATCACCAAACGGGTCAGTGACGGATGTTACAGCGGCGCTGCGTCTGGTGACGCTACACAAACAAGAAAACAACAAATATTGTGGGTAATACAGACCTGATCGTAGCAGCAACTTATACCCCTTTTACACCAAAATCCCGGGTCTGACCCAGGATTTGGAACACTGTTCCAAGCCGGGTCAGACCCGGGACTCCCCCCATTTCACTGCAGTGCCGATCCGGGATATTCCCAGATCGGCACCGTTTACACTGCACCCGGGTGCAGTGTCTTGTGGGCCGGCGCTTAGAGATGACGTCATCTCCAAGCGTCGGCCCACACTGCAGATCGGGACTCCGGAGCGTCTCGCCGGGAGCAAGCACAGCAATCTGGAAGCTGCTGTGCTGCCCCCAGCATCCGGCGCTTCCAGGCTCCATACATGGCGCTGCTGTCTGCATAGACAGCATGTGCCGTGTCCCCAGCCTCAGCATGGCAACCAGCACGGCGCACGCTGTCTGCATAGGCCCGTGACCCCCAGCCTCCCGACCGCCGGGCACTGCGGTACGGGAGGTTTGCCATGCTGTAAATGCGTGCCGTGTCGGCTGAACCGGCTTACCAATTTACACCGCCTCCTACCCCGGGTCTTACTAGTGTCCAACCCTGCGTATGTGCTGGGTTGGATTCCCAGGAAAGTGGACCCGGGGTGACCCTTTTACACCACCTGCAGTCCCGGGATTTTGGGCGCTCCCGTGCAAAATCCCGGGATATTTCAGGTGGTATAAAAGGGGTATTTGTTAGCAGTTGAGCAAAACTATAAGCACTGCAGGTGGGGCAGATGTAACATGTGCAGAGAGTCAGATTTGGGTGGGGTGTGTTCAAACTGAAATCTAAATTGCAGTGTAAAAATAAAGCAGCCAGTATTTACCCTGCACAGAAACAAAACCCACCCAAATCTAACTCTCTCTGCACATGTTACATCTGCCACACCTGCACTGCACATGGTTTTGCCCAACTGCTAACAAATTTGCTGCTGCGATCGGGTCTGAATTACACCACCCCCCCCCACCCCCCCACTGTTTTTGTGTTTCTGTTTTAGGGCACCAAGAATATTGTTAAAGCAACGAAAGCACAATTGTGTATCCAGAGAATTCAGTCCCCTTAACGAGTGTGCATTAAAAACTCAATGAGACCAATTTCCTCCTGCATTGCAATCCCCTATGTAGCCAGCTCACCTAAGATCAGAGGCTTTGGGCCTCAACGACTGGAGTCACAAGAAAGATCTACATTTAAAAAATAAAGCATATTCCACATTTACACAGAAGATGCAGAGTCCTTCCTACGCTCCCACAAATGTGTTTATAGTCACAAACATGGAGTGGATAAATAATACATTAGCTCAATATATTCATTAGCACTACCTACATAGACCAGATGGAACACATAACTCTAATTAATCATCTTCATCAGTAGGAGAGATCCAGGCAGGGTACAGGAATCTCCGACGCACCATCGACACACTGCAAAACTTTAGTGCAACACAAGCGGAATAACATGACTGGGAAGGGGTTATGGGGGCACGATACACAAAAATAAGGGGGGGATACAATCTAGCTGACCAATGGCGAGGTCACTGTGGGAGGCCACATTTAATGTTACGTGTTTGGTAATAGGACAATCACTCATATATACACAGCACCTATAGAAGACACAGTGGAAAGCAAATCTGATTTAGCGAGATATCCTGCAGCCGTCTCTACAGCTAAAACAAGAAAAAAAGATTATCCAGGACTATAGGACAGGAAAGCAAAGCTCTCGGTACCATCTTCTTAACCCTATAACTGCAGCCAGACTGTCCGCACATTACACAAGAAGAATCAGTGCCTTGCTACTGAACAAAAGACGGGTGGCAGAATGGCTGCAAACTGTACAACATCTTCCAGCAGCCACTGTCCTTCTGCAGGGGAGTCTCTCCAGCACAGAGTGCAGAGCGGATCCGTCGCTGCCAAGAGAATCTCTATAAAAGGGGAAGACGACGATGTGAATGAGCAGGCTGGCAGGGGGAGACTCATCCTCAGACCAGACAGGATTTCTCTCCAGTGCACCTGAAAGGAGAATATTTCCTCCTCTCTCTCTCTCTCATAGCCTCACAGATGGTGCACTGCTCCTGGTGGAGATATGTAACACCCAGGCTCCTAGTACTTACAGGCTGCTGGCGCCGACGCTGCGGGGCACCTGCATTGTTTGCATTCCTTCGGTGACCTTTCCATGCACAGGCAGTGCACGTTTCATCACTTCCGCTGTGCAGCTCAGGATAAGGCCATTCCTGCACACTGCAGCAGGAATTCTGCACCCAACCCCCCCCCCCCCCTCCTCCTCCCTCCTCCTCTTCTCCATCCAGTACAGTGACATGTTTACATATTGCAGCAGGGACGCAGGCCAGCCCTCCCTCTCCCAGGTGTAAGGACACGTCAAAACTACTCCCTCTCACTGAACCCTTGGGCTGTACGCTTTTACGGAGACTTGGGAGAAAAATAAACACACACCTGAATTGTAAATGGTTGCAAAAATTTGCATTTAGATCTTCACCGTGTTCTTTGTACAAAGCTCAAGAATAGGATAGGCCGTCCCTATTAGGAGATCATTAAGCTGGCACGGCGGGTGGCGTTGATAGCTCCCAGGGCATGGGTTTGATTCCAACTGGGGGCATCATTAGGGACAAAAGTCCTTTTCTCATACACGAGACTTAGGACAGGAATGCAGCCTAGAACCACATACTGTGCTTACTGGTGGCTAAAATACACAAACCGGTCCTGGGGAATGCAGACCTAGAACCTGGAATCTGCAACGACCCCCGCCAAAAGCTGCCCATTAACCAGGTCAACGCCGAAACGACCTTGTGTTACAGGAGAGAAGGCAGACAAGACAAGGAGAGTATTGTTTCTCCCCACCTCCCTCTTTTGCGTCAGCAATAAGAATTTTTTTTCTTTACAGCTAGAGCTATAAATATGTCACTACAAAAAGGACTTTGTCCTGTATATACGAGGTGGCAAAGTGCTGAGCGCGAGTCAATGAACCTGCTGACAATTTCATAAAAGGTCTGTTTACAGGACAACACTGTGATGCCATCGGAAAGAATAACCTCGGCCCAAGGTTGTCTGGCAATAGGGAAGATTATACAATTCACATTTCATTCAGATTTCAGAAAGCCCATCGCAGCGCACCTTACAGACCGGCTTAATGGGAAAGGTGACATGAAACAATCCAGAAGTTTGGTGTGACAAGTTGGAACGTGGCAGCCGAGACTCATCGTTTTGATCAAATAGTCAATTATGTCAATTTACAGGAACAGAACTGCCATTCTACTTCTAGGATAGGCCTGGTATTTAAAAGATTAAAAGAAAAGACCCGCGACCCCCACTTCCTCCATTTAGCAGAGAGCCAAAGGTGGCGACATGTTTAAGTGTATTTTGTTGTTTTTAAACTAGTACTTTTGACTCATTCTCTGACCTCTTCCAGGCCCCTCACCTATACGTACAGTATGTGCCTCTTTTTGGGGAGGGAGGAGGGTTCCAGGGTGTATGGCAGCTCCATGCACTGACATGCGCCTTTCTCCACCTTCTCTTCTCCCCTCCCTAGGGTCTTCTTTTGCTCCTCCCACCTCTCTTTTGTCTGTCTCTCTCTCTCCTCCCCTCCCCCCCCCCCCCCACCACCACCACCATCATCTCTATAATCTGTCGTTGACCACCTCTCTCTCTCTTGTGGAGGGACAACATGCTCCAAGTGCTAGCAAGACTCAGGGTCAGCCCTTGCTGGGGGAGAAATGACACTGTGTGTCAGGCAGCCAGTGAGAGCTATGAGAGAAGGGGCAGGGTCTCCCTGCAGCTCTATGAGCCTATGCTAGATGGACATCATAGTTTCTTATATAGAATCCCATTTATAAACTGTTATTATTGGCAAATATGCCTTAGAGAGTAAAGTTTAGCTTGCAAAACTAAAAAAAAAAAAAATTTATAATAATAATAATAATAATAATAATAATAATAAATATCGGAGAAACGGGCATTCCTAAAACTGGTTTTAGACCAATCGAGTTACAAATTGCTGCCTATAGGCCCAAAACGAAGAGCAATCCTAAAAACAGGGCAGTACGGATGGTGTAATGGTTAGCATTACTGCCTCACAGTGAGGTCATGGGTTCGATTTCCACCATGGCCTTAACTGTGCGGAGTTTGTATATTCTACCCGTACTTGCGTGTGTTTCCTCCGGGTACTCCGGTTTCCTCCCACATGCGTGTACATGTGCTAGGGAATATAGACTGTAAGCTCAACTAGGGCAGGGACTGATGTGAATGGGCAAAATAGTCTCTGTACAGCGCTGCGGAATATGTGTGCGCTATATAAATAACTGGTAAGAATAATAATAATTGCAGACTACCATTACAAGCCGCTACCCTTAGGACTTGAAAATAAGATTTTACTCACCGGTAAATCTATTTCTCGTAGTCCGTAGTGGATGCTGGGACTCCGTAAGGACCATGGGGAATAGCGGCTCTACAGGAGACTGGGCACAACTAAAGAAAGCTTTAGGACTACCTGGTGTGCACTGGCTCCTCCCACTATGACCCTCCTCCAGACCTCAGTTAGGATACTGTGCCCGGAAGAGCTGACACAATCAGGAAGGATTTTGAATCCCGGGTAAGACTCATACCAGCCACACCAATCACACCGTATAACTCGTGATACTATACCCAGTTAACAGTATGAAATATTACGGAGCCTCTCAACAGATGGCTCAACAATAACCCTTTAGTTAAGCAATAACTATAAACAAGTATTGCAGACAATCCGCACTTGGAATGGGCGCCCAGCATCCACTACGGACTACGAGAAATAGATTTACCGGTGAGTAAATTCTTATTTTCTCTGACGTCCTAAGTGGATGCTGGGTACTCCGTAAGGACCATGGGGATTATACCAAAGCTCCCAAACGGGCGGGAGAGTGCGGATGACTCTGCAGCACCGAATGAGCAAACTCTAGGTCCTCCTCAGCCAGGGTATCAAACTTGTAGACTCTTGCAAAAATGTTTGAACCCGACCAAGTAACAGCTCGGCAAATTTGTAAAGCCGAGACCCCTCGGGGCAGCCGCCCAAGAAGAGCCCACTTTCCTCGTGGAATGGGCTTGTACAGATTTAGGGTGCGGCAGTCCAGCCGCAGAATGTGCAAGTTGAATCGTGCTACAGATCCAGCGAGCAATAGTCTGCTTAGAAGCAGGAGCACCCAGCTTGTTGGGCGCATACAGGATAAATAGCGAGTCAGTTTTCCTGACTCCAGCCGTCCTGGAAACATATACTTTTCAGGGCCCTGACTACGTCCAGTAACTTGAAATCCCCCAAGTCCCAAGTAGCCGCAGGCACCACAATAGGTTGGTTCACATGAAAAACTGATACCACCTTAGGAAGGAATTGGGAACGAGTCCTCAATTCCGCCTTATCCATATAAAAAAATCAGATAAGGGCTTTTGCATGACAAAGCCGCCAATTCTGATACACGCCAGGCCGACGCCAAGGCCAACAGCATGACCACTTTCCACGTGAGGTATCGTAGCTCCACGGATTTAAGTGGCTCAACCCAATGCGACTTCAGGAAATCCAACACCACGTTGAGATCCCACGGTGCCACTGGAGGCACAAACGGGGGCTGACTATGCAGCACTCCCTTAACAAAAGTCTGAACTTCAGGCAGTGAAGCCAGTTCTATTTTGGAAGAAAATCAATAGAGCCGAAATCTGGACCTTAATGGAACCCAATTTCAGGCCCAGTGATCGCGCTGAGCAAAAAAAATTGTGGGTCCTAGGGACCCCTCACTATAAAAAATTGGGGTCCTACTCCACCGTTTCTGGGTCCCATCACACTTTATGAGGGGTGAGGGAAGGCTGCAGTTGGGACTGTGCGGGGGCCAGGTGGCATTTAGGATAGAGGGGTAAAAAAGCAAGTAGCATTTGGGGCAGAAGCAGGGAGAAGTTGGGGCAGAGCTGGGAGTAGAGGGGGGCTGTAAAGGTAGACAGCACTGGGGGTAGGGAGAGGGCAAGTTCAGACAGCAGTTGAAACTGTGTTGGGGTGGCTAGTGGCAGGCAGTGCTGGGATTAGTTAGGGTTTAATATTAGATAGCAGCTGTGGCAGTACTGGGGGGCAAGGAGGGATTTAGGGCCAGGAAGTACTGGGGGTAGAAAAGAGGCATGGCTAGATAGCAGCTAGGGCAGTAGTGGGGGCATGGAGGGGGTTAGGGACTGGTAGTATTGGGGGTATAGAGGGGGCACGAGTAGATAGTTTGGGTGGTACAGGGTGACAAGGAGGGGGTTAGGGGCAGGCAGTACTGGGGGTAGGGATACGGCTTGGGTAGATAGCAGCTGGGGCAGTACTGGAGAGCAAGGGGGGTTAGGGGCAGAAGTACTGGTAGGGAGGGGGCATGGATAGATACTGGGGATAGAAAGGGGGCATGGGTAGATACTGTGGGTAGGGGATAGCTGGGGCTGTACTGGGGGCAAGGAGGGGGTTAGGTGCAGGAAGTGCTGGGGCTAGAGAGATGGCATGGGTAGGTACTGGGGGCAGTGGATAGGTGGGACAGTGCAGTGGGGCAAGGAGGGGGTTAGAGGCAGGAAGTACTGGGGGTAGAATAAGGGTAGATGGCTGCTGGGGCACCGGAGATACGAACTCTACACATGTGTATGGCTGGCAGCTGAGACCGTGGGCGTATATGACAGCACCCCTATAGTACTATACACATCTTACCAGGTGCCAAGTGCGGGAAGTAATGCTGAGGAAGTAGCCGTGGCTGTGTGTGGGCACTCTCCAATGATGGCATCCTGGTCAGCGTAGCTGCAGCCAAGGAGAGAATACTGAAGCGCTGGGTTTGTAGGAGGGGCGACGGCTGGTATCTAGGAGGCGATGTCCGGTGCTTTGCAGATGCTCCTTTCGGGACTCGTGAGACGGCTCTGCGTGTGACAGCTCGGCCGGTCTCTGTCACAGGGAGAGGGTGAAGGCTGAAGACAGACATTCTGCTGCCCAGGAGGTACTCTAGCTGCTGCTGCATGGGTTGTTATTGTGAAGCAGTGGGGTCAGGCCACTCTGATGCGGTTGGCTGCTGTCAGTGTATCAGAGCAGACAAGGGGAGCAGGTCAGTGAATTCTTATTGGCTGACACAGTGCACACAGGCATCAGCGCGTCCTGCAGGACCCGCTCATTTTTTTAAACTGGGTCAATGCGCTATAACGCGTATTTTGTGATCACTGGAGGGTGTTACAGAGAGAGGGGGAGGAGCAGGAGATAGGGAGGGGAGTAAGAAAGAGAGACCGTGTCAGGGAGAGGGACAGAGAGACTGTCAGGGAGAGAGAGACAGCGTCAGGGAGAGAGAGAGGGGCATTTAAGAGGGTGTCAGGGAGAGGTGCATGAGAGAGTATGTCAGGGTGAGAGATGGAGAGAAGCATGAGTGTGTCAGGAAGAGGGAGGGAGAGGCGCATGAGAGTGTGTCAGGAAGAGAGGGAGAGGCACATGAGACTGTGTCAGGGAGAGAGAGGGAGGGAAAGCTGCATGAGAGAGAGGGAGAGGCACATGAGAGAGTGTCAGAGAGAGGGAGGGAGAGGCACATGAGAGAGTGTCAGAGAGAGGGAGGGAGAGGCACATGAGAGTGTCAGAGAGAGGCACATAAGAGAGTGTCAGAGAGAGGCACATGAGAGTGAGGGAGGGAGAGCTGCGTGAGAGAGGGAGAGGCACATGAGAGTGTCAGGGAGAGGCACATGAGAGAGTGTCAGGGAGAGAGGGAGAGGCACATGAGAGTCAGGGAGAGAGAGGGAGAGGCACATGAAAGTGTCATGGAGAGGCACATGAGAGTGTCAGGGAGAGGAGCAAGACAGTGTATCAGGGAGAGAGGGAGAGGCACATGAGAGAGTGGAGCAAGACAGTGTTAGGGAGAGGCACATGAGAGTGTCAGCAAGAGGGAGTGAGAGCTGCGTGAGAGGGAGAGGCACATGAGAGATGGTCAGGGAGAGACATATGAGAGATTGTCGGGGATAGAGAGGGAGAGGCGCATGAGTGTCAGGGAGAGGGAGAGGCACATGAGAGTGTCAGAGAGAGAGGGAGAGGCACATGAGAGTGTCAGGGAGAGGAGCAAGACAGTGTATCAGGGAGAGAGGGAGAGGCACATGAGAGTCGAGCAAGACAGTGTCAGGGAGAGGCACATGAGAGTGTCAGCGAGAGGGAGGGAGAGCTGCGTGCGAGAGGGAGAGGCACATGAGTGTCGGGGAGAGGCGCATGAGAGAGTGAGGGAGAGAGAGAGGCACATGAGTGTCGGGGAGAGGCGCATGAGAGAGTGAGGGAGAGAGAGAGGCACATGAGAGAGAGGGAGAGGCACATGAGAGAGAGGGAGAGGCACATGAGAGATTGTCAGGGAGAGAGAGAGAGAGGCACATGAGAGTGTCAGGGAGAGAGGCAGAGGCAAATGAGAGTGTCAGGGAGAGGCGCATGAGTGTCAGGGAGAGAGAGGGAGAGGCACATGAGAGGAGCAAGACAGTGTATCAGGGAGAGAGGGAGAGGCACATGAGAGTGGAGCAAGACAGTGTCAGGGAGAGGCACATGAGAGTGTCAGCGAGAGGGAGGGAGAGCTGCGTGAGAGAGGGAGAGGCACATGAGTGTCGGGAAGAGGCGCATGAGAGAGTGAGGGAGAGAGAGAGGCACATGAGAGAGGGAGAGGCACATGAGAGGGAGAGGCACATGAGAGAGAGGCACATGAGAGGGAGAGGCACATGAGAGAGAGAGAGAGAGGGAGAGGCACATGAGAGTGTCAGGGAGAGAGGCAGAGGCAAATGAGAGTGTCAGGGAGAGGCGCATGAGTGTCAGGGAGAGAGAGGGAGAGGCACATGAGAGTGGCAGGGAGAGGAGCAAGACAGTGTATCAGGGAGAGAGGGAGAGGCACATGAGAGTGGAGCAAGACAGTGTCAGGGAGAGGCACATGAGAGTGTCAGCGAGAGGGAAGGAGAGCTGCGTGAGAGAGGGAGAGGCACATGAGTGTCGGGAAGAGGCGCATGAGAGAGTGAGGGAGAGAGAGAGGCACATGAGAGGGAGAGGCACATGAGAGAGAGAGGGAGAGGCACATGAGAGAGAGAGAGAGGCACATGAGAGAGAGAGGGAGAGGCACATGAGAGAGAGAGAGAGGCACATGAGAGAGAGAGGGAGAGGCACATGAGAGAGAGAGGGAGAGGCACATGAGAGAGAGAGGGAGAGGCACATGAGAGAGAGAGAGAGGGAGAGGCACATGAGAGATTGTCAGGGAGAGAGAGAGAGGCACATGAGAGAGTCAGGGAGAGAGGCAGAGGCAAATGAGAGTGTCAGGGAGAGGCGCATGAGTGTCAGGGAGAGAGAGGGAGAGGCACATGAGAGTGGCAGGGAGAGGAGCAAGACAGTGTATCAGGGAGAGAGGGAGAGGCACATGAGAGTGGAGCAAGACAGTGTCAGGGAGAGGCACATGAGAGTGTCAGCGAGAGGGAGGGAGAGCTGCGTGAGAGAGGGAGAGGCACATGAGTGTCGGGAAGAGGCGCATGAGAGAGTGAGGGAGAGAGAGAGGCACATGAGAGAGGGAGAGGCACATGAGAGAGGGAGAGAGGGAGAGGCACATGAGAGAGAGAGGGAGAGGCACATGAGAGAGGGAGAGGCACATGAGAGAGAGGGAGAGGCACATGAGAGGGAGAGGCACATGAGAGAGAGGGAGAGGCACATGAGAGATTGTCAGGGAGAGAGAGGGAGAGGCACATGAGAGTGTCAGAGAGAGAGGCAGAGGCAAATGAGAGTGTCAGGGAGAGGAGCAAGACAGAGTGTCAGCGAGAGGGAGGGAGAGCTGCGTGAGAGGGAGAGGCACATGAGTCAGGGAGAGAGAGGGAGAGGCACATGAGAGAGAGGGAGAGGCACATGAGAGAGAGTGTGTCAGGGAGAGGCACATGAGGGATTGTCAGGGAGAGAGAGGTGCATGTGAGTTAAATATAGAGGAACAAGATAGTGTCTGTGTGAGAGAGAGGGGGGGGGGGGGGGGGGGGGGAGGGGGCAGCATGAGATACACTACCAACTACAGCAGCTAGCTCAAGCACAGGTCTCTGATGGGGGCGGGCAGTTCATTGCGTTAAGCCCCGCCCCCTAATTACCCCCGAATCGCGGCACGACCTGCATGTACTAGGGGCAGACACTGCAGAGCAGACTGATTGGGCCAGGCTTAGTGCTCGCTCGCTCCCCCCCCCCCCCACTACCTACATCCTTCGTGGCTGCCTGCAGCTACCTCGATACACAGGCTGGTGGTTTCCAGTCAGCATAGTACTTAGAATCTACTCCTCTCTCTCCCTTCCTCCACGGCCAGAAGTGAAGGGGAAATGTACATTCCTCCGGCCGGACAGCTGAGCCTCTCCTCCTCCCTCAGCGATGCGGACACCTGCCAGCCCACTATAATGAGTCAGGCTGACTTACTGTAGTACCTGGCTGTCTTGCATAATGTCGCCGGCCGCGGGCACTTCATTGAGGCTAGTTCTGCCCCCTCTGGCTCTGCTGCGGGATCGGAGCTGAGACTTCCGATCGTAGCAGGGAGCCAGCGTCCACTACACTACAAACAGCAGCTGTCACTGACTGCTGTGACACCATGATGATTCCTGTCTTATTCGCGCGGAGCAGACGGTGAGGGGAGGCGGGGCGGGAGAACACACTGCATGGTCTCCTCTCCTTCCAAGTTCCTCCCTCTGCTACCGTGGAGACGGAACTGACTGACAGCGCAGGACAGCGCTGCTGGTCAGAGCGCGTCCTGAGGGACCCTGCGTTTTTTTATTTTTGAGTCCCCATCATCAATTCTCGGGTAAAATACGCGCCATAGCGCGTTTTTGCGATCACTGAGGCCCATAGTCACCCTGACTGTAGGAAGTGCAGAAATCGACCTAGCTGAAATTCCTCCTTTGGGGCCTTCCTGGCCTCACAGCACGCAACATATTTCCGCCATACGCGGTGATAATGGTTTGCGTTCACTTCTTTCCTAGCTCTAATTAGCGTAGGGATAACTTCCTCCGGAATTCCCTTTTCCTTCAGGATCCGGCGTTCAACCACCATGCCGTCAAACGCAGCCGCGGTACGTCTTGGAACAGACAGGCCCCCTGCTACAGCAGGTCCTGTCTGAGCGGCAGAGGCCATGGGTCCTCTGAGATCATTTCTTGGAGTTCTGGGTACCAAGCTCTTCTTGGCCAATCCGGAACAATGAGTATAGTTCTTACTCCTCTCATTATTATTCTCATTACCCTGGGTAAGAGAGGCAGAGAAGGAAACACGTACACCGACTGGTACACCCACGGTGTTACTAGAGCGTCCACAGCTATCGCCTGAGGGTCCCTTGACCTGGCGCAATATCTTTGTAGCTTTTTGTTGAGGCGGGACGCCATCATGTCCACCTGTGGCCTTTCCCAACGGTGTACAATCATTAGGAAGACTTCTGGATGAAGTCCCCACTCTCCCGGGTGGAGGTCGTGTCTGCTGAGAAAGTCTGCTTCCCAGTTGTCCACTCCGGGAATGAACACTGCTGACAGTGCTAACACATGATTTTCCGCCCATCGGAGAATCCTTGTGGCTTCTGCCATCGCCATCCTGCTTCTTGTGCCGCCCTGTCGGTTTACATGAGCGACCGCCGTGATGTTGTCTGACTAGATCAGCACCGGCCGGTGTTGAAGCAGGGTCTAGCCTGACTTAGGGCATTGTAAATGGCCCTTAGTTCCAGAATATTTATGTGTAGGGAAGTCTCCTGACTTTTCCATAGTCCTTGGAAGTTTCTTCCCTGTGCGACTGCCCCCCAGCCTCGAAGACTGGCATCCGTGGTCACCAGGACCCAGTCCTGTATGCCGAATCTGCGGCCCCCTAGAAGATGAGCACTCTGCAGCCACCACAACAGCGACACCCTGGCCCTTGGAGACAGGGTTATCCGCCGATGCATCTGAAGATGCGACCCGGACCACTTGTCCAACAGATCCCACTGGAAGATCCTTGCATGGGACCTGGCGAATGGAATTTCTTCGTAAGAAGCTACCATCTTTCCCAGGGCTCGCGTGCATTGATGCACCGACACCTGTATTTGTATTAGGAGGTCTCTGTCTAGAGACGACAACTCCTAGGACTTCTCCTCCGGGAGAAACCCTTTTTTTCCTGTTCTGTGTCCAGAACCATACCCAGGAACAGTAGACGCGTCGTAGGAACCAGCTGCGACTTTGGAATATTCAGAATCCCGCCGTGCTGTTGTAGCACTTCCCGAGATAGTGCTACTCCGACGAACAACTGCTCCCTGGACCTCGCCTTTATAAGGAGATCGTCCAAGCACGGGATAATTATTTCGGCCATTACCTTGGTAAATACCCTCGGTGCCGGGGACAGACCAACGGCAACGTCTGGAATTGGTAATGACCATCCTGTACCACAATTTTGAGGTACTCCTGGTGAAGAGGGTAAATAGGGACATGCAGGTAAGCATCCTTGATGTCCAGTGATACCATGAAATTCTCCAGGCTTGCAATAATCGCCCTGAGCGATTCCATTTTGAACTTGAACCTTCGTATATAAGTGTTCAAGGATTTCAATTTTAGAATGGGTCTCACCGAACCGTCTGGTTTCGTTACCACAACATTTTGGAATAGTAACCCCGGCCTTGTTGAAGGAGGGGTACCTTGATTTCACCTGCTGGAAGTACAGCTTGTGAATTGCCGCCAGTACTACCTCCCTTTCTCCGAGGGCAGCAGGCAAGGCTGATGTGAGGTAACGGCGAGGGGGAGTCGACTCGAACTCCAGCCTGTATCCCTGTGATACTACTTGCAGAACCTAGGGATCCACCTGTGGGCAAGCCCACTGGTCCCTGAAGTTCCCGAGACGCGCCCTGTCTCCACCTGTGGAGCCCCAGCATCATGCGGTGGACTCAGAGGAAGCGGGGGAAGATTTTTGATCCTGGGAACTGGCTGTCTGGTGCAGCTTTTTCCTTCTTCCATTGTCTCTGTGCAGAAAGGAAGCGCCTTTGACCCGCTTGCTTTTCTGAAGCCGAAAGGACTGTACCTGAAAATACGGTGCTTTTTTAGGCTGTGAGGAAACCTGAGGTAAAGAAATTTCTTCCCAGCTGTTGCTGTGGATACGAGGTCCCAGAGACCATACCCAAACAATTCCTCACCCTTATAAGGCAGAATCTCCATGTGCCTTTTAAAGGCAGCATCACCTGTCCACTGCCGGGTCTCCAATACCCTCCTGGCAGAATGGACATTGCATTAATTCTGGATGCCAGCCGGCAAATATCCCTCTGTGCATCCTTCATATATAAGACGACGTCTTTCATATGCTCTATGTTAGCAAAATATTATCCCTGTCTAGGGTATTAATATTATCTGACAGGGTATCAGACCACGCTGCAGCAGCACTTTTTATGCTGAGGCAAATGCAGGTCTTAGTATAGTACCTGAGTGTGTATATACAGACTTCAGGATAGTCTCCTGCTTTTTATCAGCAGGCTCCTTCAAAGTGGCCGTATCCCAAGACGGCAGTGCCACCTTTTTTGACAAACGTGTGAGCACCTTATCCACCCTAGGGGATATCTCCCAACGTGACCTATCCTCTGGCGGGAAAGGGTACGCCAGCAGTAACTTTTTAGAAATTACCAGTTTCTTATCGGGGGAACCCACGCTCTTTACACACTTCATTCACTCATCTGATGGGGGAACAAAAACACTGGCTGCTTTTTCTCCCCAAACATAAAACCCCTTTTATGTGGTACTTGGGTTCAGGTCAGAAATGTGTAATACATTTTTCATTGCCGAGATCATGTAACGGATGTTCCTAGTGGATTGTGTATATGTCTCAACCTCGTCGACACTGGAGTCAGACTCCGTGCCGACATTTGTGTCTGCCATCTGAGGTAACGGGCGTTTTTTGAGCCCCTGATGGCCTTTGAGACGCCTGGGCAGGCGCGGGAAGCCGGCTGTCCCACAGCTGTTACGTCATCCAGCCTTTTATGTAAGGAGTTGACATTGTCGGTTAATACCTTCCACCTATCCATCCACTCTGGTGTTGGCCCCACAGGGGGCGACATCCCATTTATCGGCCTCTGCTCCGCCTCCACGTAACCTTCCTCATCCAACATGTCGACACAGCCGTACCGACACACCGCACACAGGAAATGCTCTGACTGAGGACAGGACCCCACAAAGTCCTTTGGGGAGACAGAGAGAGAGTATGCCAGCACACACCAGAGCGCTATATAATGCAGGGATTAACACTATAAGTGATTTTTCCCCCAATAGCTGCTTGTATACACATATTGCGCCTAAATTTAGTGCCCCCCTCTCTTTTTAACCCTTTGAGCCTGAAAACTACAGGGGAGAGCCTGGGGAGCTGTCTTCCAGCTGCACTGTGAAGAAAAAATGGCGCCAGTGTGCTGAGGGAGATAGCCCCGCCCCTTTTTCGGCTGACTTTTCTCCCGCTTTTTTCATGGATTCTGGCAGGGGTAATTTATCACATATATAGCCCTGGGACTATATATTGTGATGATTTGCCAGCCAAGGTGTATTATATTGCCCTCAGGGCGCCCCCCCCCCCCAGCGCCCTGCACCCATCAGTGACCGGAGTGTGAGGTGTGCATGAGGAGCAATGGCGCACAGCTGCAGTGCTGTGCGCTACCTTGTTGAAGACAGAAGTCTTCTGCCGCCGATTTTCCGGAACACTTCTTGCTTCTGGCTCTGTAAGGGGGCCGGTGGCGCGGCTCCGGGACCGAACATCGAGGTCGGGTCCTGTGGTCGATCCCTCTGGAGCTAATGGTGTCCAGTAGCCTAAGAAGCCCAAGCTACCATCAGTTAGGTAGGTTCGCTTCTTCTCCCCTTAGTCCCTCGCTGCAGTGAGTCTGTTGCCAGCAGATCTCACTGTAAAATAAAAAACCTAAAATATACTTTCTTTCTAGGAGCTCAGGAGAGCCCCTAGTGTGCATCCAGCTCAGCCGGGCACAAGATTCTAACTGAGGTCTGGAGGAGGGTCATAGTGGGAGGAGCCAGTGCACACCAGGTAGTCCTAAAGCTTTCTTTAGTTGTGCCCAGTCTCCTGCGGAGCCGATATTCCCCATGGTCCTTACGGAGTCCCAGCATCCACTTAGGACGTCAGAGAAATGACATTTGGTAGGGACCTGACCGTGGTCTCCATCCGCACTTCTTCCTGGCCCCTGCTAAACCCCCCCCCCCTCCCCCCCCCCCAATACAGATCTGTGAAACTGGGATCTCTATTTAAATTCTTTGTATTTTAGACTGCCCTTTGCCTTTCCTTATCCTCCTCTCTCCCCCTCTTTTTTGGCATTTGACAGCTACCCTGGTTTTAGACCCTTTGAAATCCACTGATCTTGACCGGTGAGCTACCTGCCTCCCATCATGTGCCTTACCAGTGCTTTGTTCGTGCTGTGTGGGTCGTTCTAATCTTTCTTATTTACTTAGTTTTCTAAGTACCTTGTTTTTATGGGCAGTAATCTATTGTACTGGAACAGCGTATAACCATTTTCTTGTTTACTTGCTTATCATAAAGTGCAGTTTTGCTCATTGGTTTATGTACTCTGTAATGGGCGCTGTGGATCCCTTGTGGCGCCATACTATTTAAACTATTTAAAAATTTATAGTTATTGGCGTACAGACTGGCTTCACCATTCTCCCCCTGCCCCCCCCCCCCCATTATGTAGTCTCATCTTACTGCATAGGCAATAATTCCATAGAAGTTGGGGCGATACCAGACAACCATATGGTAGAGATTTATCATACCTTCTAAAGGGGACAAGTGCAGATGTTGCTTATAGCAACCAAATTCTAGTTATTATTCATCCATTACATGCTATAACACGTCAGCTAGAATCTTATTGACTAGTTGCTATGGGTACCGCCACCAAATGTCCTCTTAATGTTGACATACAATATTACAGGTACATATATGCATTATCTGGAAGTTGGGATGGAGAGTGACAAGAGACAGTATCCCTGTAGCTACTATGCGGCGCCAGCACTTTCACCGTTTTAGAGAAAGGAGTAAAGTTCAGCGACAGAACATGGCAACGCTGCCCATGAATTATCTTATTGTGACAAGAAGCCATTACTAAGCCAATCCCAAACACAATCCGCTGATAACACGCATTAGATCACATTACGCAACCAGACGGAGTACTACAAATACGTGTTTATACCATCAGTGCTATGTTACAGCATGGAAGCACCCAGTAATAATGTAGGAGGATTACAAAATACCAACTAGTGATTCCAGAATGAATACACACCCAATGGACTGGCACTCCCAGGAAAGAGGGAATACCAGTGCCTCATGGCAGCAGTCACGTGGGCAGAGGAAACGTGACACTCTCCATCAGAACGTCAGGAACCATTAAACGTGACACTCTCCATCAGAACGTCAGGAACCATTACAGTTGGGGGGGGGGGGCAGTATACTTGGCGGACCATTGCCAGTAATTGTTTCGAAACGATGCGCAGCTGTGAGCATACTGACCATCTACGCTACTGGGGAGGGGGGGGGGGTGGAAGAGAGGGTCTGGGATTCAATTCAAAGTGATGTGCTGCCACGCACCACTGCGATGCCCAGCTGCGCACATATCGGTCACTTACGTTAGTGGCAGTATTGTACGTTTTCATGCGATGCCGGTGGGTGCGTTGTGCCGTTTCGGAAAGGCACATTGCGCCAATGTTGAGGAATTAAATCCCCCTCCCAGGAGGAAAACTTGTAATGTTGCTGAACACAATGCGCCATTAGAATGTAAGCTCTCACGAGCAGGGCCCTCTTCCCTCATGTGCTTACCCTTTTCTTACTTTAATAATCTTCAACTGCATCAACTCCAGCAGTCTTCTGCCACCTGATACTTATTCCAGTGTCATCTGCTGATGTAGCTATGTTTATTTACCCTGTACTTGTCCTATACTGTCATCAACTGTAAGTTGCTGTTTTCCTGTTTGATTATTCATGTACTCTGTAGATGGGCGCTGCGGAACCCTTGTGGCGCCATATAAATAAAGGATAATAATAATAATAATAATAAATAATAATAATAATAATAATAATTTCCAAACAGGACGCTGCATCTATTCCACCCCAATATGCTCTCCACGCTCTCTATGTACCCCATCTGTGTCACCCCTGTCTGTCCACCCTCCCCTTTGGAATGTAAGCTCTCACGAGCAGGGCCCTCTTCCCTCATGTGCTTATCCTTCCTTACTTTAATAATCTTCAACTGCACCAAATCCAGCAGTCTTCTGCCACCTGATACTTATTCCAGTGTCATCTGCTGATGTAGCTATGTTTATTTACCCTGTACTTGTCATCAACTGTTCCTGTTTTGGTTATGTTTGTTTATGTACTGTGCGGAACCATTGTGGAGCCATATAAAGGATGATGATGATAATAATAATAATATTAAATAATGTTCTGCAGACAGGATGACCACCTTCAGTGAATATCCTACACAAAGTATTACTATTGGTAAGGATAATACCTATGTACCGTACTATCTGGTCCTGCAGACCTTATTGCCTGTGTTTTACATAGTACCACTAATAGTATTACCATTAACATTTATTTACAATTAGCCGATATATTACCCGGCAGTGTACGGAAAGAGGACCCTGCCCAAAGCAGCTTACAATATAAGGGGTGTGCGGAAGATTTGATACATAAGGCGGTATAATAATAGCGCTTGATGCTGGTGGGACAGGTGTGGGTGTGGCTAGTGAAAAGCCACCAACAACACAGCAGGCACCTGGCGTTTTTCAGATGGTACCGGTGGTGTAGTACAGCTGGTAACCATGATGGTGGTGGAGATGCCAGGTTATAGCGTATAGGTTGCCTGGGAAGGTTATCGGATTTCGGTGAGACCGAAGGTTTGCAGAGGAGCCAATGGAGAGGAGAGTAGACACACTTCCTGGGGGAGGGGGGATTCAATTCTGATCGCAGGGATGCAGCTCCTGGGTTAAGTGCCTGGAGCTATTCAATTGCTCACGCTGTAAACCTGCTTTTTCTTGTAACTGCAGCCAGTCAAGTGACTCTTTGCTGAAGTCCGTGTGCAACACTTCATTTCAGCCAAACACTACCAACTCTGCCAGTTATTAGTGCAAGATATAGGAGATTAGGGTCTAATTTCAGAAACATACAAGAATCAATAACGCAGAGATGTAGCTCCCGCGTTAAATTGCTGCAGCAATTAAATTACTCCCATGGTAAACCCGTAACTAGCAGATTTCTAGTAGCGGTGGTACATTGCGCCTTTAGCAGCATTGCACCAGGAATTTCACCTAGGAGATGCAGTTTACGCTAAAGTGCATCTCTCATGTTAAGTGTAGGCCACAATGCTGTCAATTGAATAGCTCCAGGCACATTGGCGCTTTTGACAAAACAGATGAGTCAATCTACAGATATGTCCTCCCATACTGGGTGCCTTGATGAGACGTTAGGAGAGGAATAGCCTACTCGACTTTTCATAGTGCACTAGAGACGCTGCACTTTGTTTTACACACAGATTCAGACAGATGTACTAACGTGGCCCCAGTGTACGCTAGCAACGCAGTTCCATCGCTTCAAGTTATTTTATCTCTGTGTATAAGACACACGTTTCAGTGTCCACCTGAGAGCCGGCGACTCACAGGAACACGGGGCCTAATTCAGACTAGATCGCGAGGCTGTGTTTTCGTACAGCCTGCGATCAGGTCTGAATTGCGCATGCACAGCAATACGCAGGCACGTCGGTCCGCAGCGACGTGATGTGCAAGAAAAGCAATCGCACGAGTGATCGTAAGGTGACTGACAGGAAGAGGGCGTTTCTAGGTGGCAACTGCCCATTTTCAGGGAGTGTCCGGAGAAACGCAGGAGGGATCAGGCGTTTGAAGGGAAGGTGTCTGACGTCCGCTCCGGCCCCGATCATCGCACTGGAAGAGTAAGTCCTGGGCTGCTCAGAGACTACACAAACTCCTGCACATGCGATCGCACACCTGCACAGCGATTTCCCCCTCCCCCTGTAGCGACCAGGTCTGAATTAGGCCCACCAGCGCAACCCTCAAATGGTAAAAATTAAACCGCTACCTGCTTTCCCATGCAGCAGAGGAGGGGGCGAGCCTGGACGCCTGTTTGACAGTCGCAGGGTAGATCAGCCTAGGCATGCACTTAATATTTTACCAGCTGCGTAAATTATGTAAGAATGCCGGTGATAGCTCTCCAGCTGCGCAGAATGTTTCCTTGGAGAAAAGGGTCTTATATAGAAGGTGAGAGGTGAGAGAGAGGTAAGACGCGCCAGGGAACTGAAGTCGTATTTCAGCATCTGAAACCTCCGCCTGTAACAGAGCGGTTCCCAGCTCAGATTTTGGAGATATGAAAATCCTGAAATCTAATTAAAACCTTGCTATTACCACATATGGAAGTGAAAACACACACACACACACACACACACACACACACACACGCGCGCTCAATAGGTTGTCCTTTACAACTGGGCAATAACCAAGATAATTGCGTTACCGAGGACACTCGCTGTGTACGGAGAAGTAATACAGATGTTTCACACTGAGGCTCACTCTGATCAGGTATACGGATGATATACAGCAGGCCTGGCCAACCTGTGGCTCTCCAGCTGTTTGAAAACTACACATCCCAGCATGCCCTGCCACAGTTTTAGCATCCTCTAATAGCAAAACTATGGCAGGGCATGCTGGGACTTGTGGTTTCATAATAGCCGGAGAGCCACAGGCCGTGCCGGGCACGGTGCAGTCAATTGAATAGCTCCAGGCCCTTAACCTAGCAGCTGCATCCCCGCAATAGTAATTGAATTGTCCCCTTGGAACCTAACTGACAGATTAAAATTATATCTAGGGTGTCATTAACAGTTGTGTGAGAAAACGTCACTCACGCGCATCTGAGAATGCACACAATCCCCAATTCAACAGCATGGGGGGGGGGGGGGGGGGGGTCATTCGATAAACGCTGCAAGCAGCACAAAACTACAGTGGGAACCAGTCATGGCCTGGTCAGCACAATACTAAATCAGGTCAGCAAAAAAAGAATAAATAATTCAAATATATTTAGGAGGGCAATAAAGATGGTAATGAAGGAATGGCCGTGTAAAATGACTGTGCTAACGATTTCGTTTTCCGCCGGGTAAAAAAATCTTCTGACATTTTGGGAGTGTGCATCAAAAGAGGAGGACTGCATTGTGTGCGCTAAAAATAAACGTTCCATATTATAGCAAAACGGATTCCAAAACTGGGACATCTAAAACATCTGCGCGGTGGATATCTGACCTTGTGAACATCTAAAACAACGGTGACTGACAGTAAGGAATGATTCAAGTGTTGTTGATGTTCCAAAGGAGATGCAATCAGCATGCCAGCTGTCAGAAAATCGCAACATTTTGTCAGAATCGCAACATATTCCGCCAGTATTATCGTTAGGCTGCGGGGGAGGGGGGGGGGGGGGGGGTTAGGCTGCGGGACGGGACGGTTACAGTACTGACCAAATGTGTCCGTATTTTGAGCGTCTACATCCTGACTGTCAGGATCCCGTGCCCAACTCATTCAAAGCATCAGATGTGACCCTGCCAGGGGGTACGGCACTTCCCACCACACACACCCTCCATCGTTACATATAAGCATATTGTAAACATAAAAGGGAAAACGATTTTATACTCTCGCCAACTGTGTGCACAACGTTATATGACACTGAAGCATGAAAACTGCATTTACATCCGACCATTTGCCATTTCATGAACAGGCCGCTCTCCTGAGTAAATGAGCACGGTGCCTCTGGCAAACCGCGTTCTATTTTCTGAAAGCGAGACAGACATCAGATCAGCCAAGTAGAAGAACATCTCAAAACTGCATCTTAAAAAAAAGGAAACACGCTGTTCACATGGTTCCCGGATGTCTACGTTCGTTTATTCAACGCCGTCTGATCCTCAGGTGGACAGGATTCGCCATTGTCTGGTTACAACACTCAGCCTGGCGGGCCAAGCTGAGTTAGGGTTTGAAGCTATCCCTGTTATGATACAAACATTCACTATGGATTTCTTGCCACCTTTAAGATCTCGTCCAGACTCGTGAATTGCAAGAGTTTGCTCTCCCTTCACTGCAGACAGTGAACGAACGCTCGCAAAATGGTGGAGACTAAAGGGCCCTACACACTGGACGACATTTTAGAAAGATATCAAAATTGAACGATCTATCGTTCAGTGTGGCGGCACTGACGATGATCAACGTGCGTCTCCGCAGTCGTTCATCGTTGGTCCATCATCATTTATCATTGCAAGCCAATTTGGACAATATAGGCGTTTGCAATGTCAAGTCGTTCATACAAATCGTTCAGTGTGTATGCAAAAAATCGTTGGCAAAAAATAAAATAAAAAAATCGTTCAAATTGCCCAAATCGCCCAGTGCGTAGGGCCCTTAAGAGATCATTTGCAACAGTAATTACGTGTCCAGACTAGCGGTAGTAGAAAGGGATTGAGATCAAAGTCTGGTCCTCAGGGCATCCTAACAGTCCAGATATTAAGGAAAGCCATGCTTGTGCACTGGTATAAGCAAACGGGTACTAATTAAGTCACCTGTGCTTAAGCATGGATATCCATAAAACCTGGAATGTTAGGGTCCCTTGGGAATAGAATTTGGGAACCATTCCTTAAATAAAAACTTTCAAAAGGGTCCACACTGGAACAAACCGACCCAGTCTGCTGTCAGGGTTGGGGTGGAGGTGGGTTTACTTTTACTTCTTTATTAATGTTTTCATTTTTTTTTTTAAATTGAATCCTACCTGTTGTATTAATACTGTGAAACAATGCCATGCATTAGAAACCTTGATCAACCATGTTTCTACTTTCTAACATTAAGGGCTGGATTCAATTGTTATTCCTCCTCTCCCAGCCGCGATCGCGCCCACGTTATTCTAATGTTTCTGCAGACAGGCGCGACAAATTCATTTCAGCTAACTACCCCCGGAGGTTCGCGCACATTAGTTTAGTTGCGTTTAGGTGCTATGTGCGCCTAAACCAGACTGTATTGGGCGCGATAGGGGCAATAACAGGGGACACTTGAATATCGCCCCTCTATCTCCTGTCACTTTAGACGGGGGCGCGTTAAGATTTGAGTCCAGCCCAATCGATTCAAAGTTATTAGGCTTTGATATGATTTATTTTACATCTTTCAATAAAACAAATTTAGTACTGCTTATTATTCCTATTACATCTGAATATATGTAGATCGACTAAACATATTAAAACATACTAACTACACTCACAGACGTCTCAATAGGACTTAGGTTGTGAACTGAAATAAACATGAAGAGATTAAACCAAGAGGTGTTTCTCTGGATTCAGTACGAAAAGCCCGCTCTGGGGATCCGGCGGTCAGTAGACAGACACCGGGATTTTGAAGCTTGGAAAGCCGACAGGGGTAAGCTGTTCTCCCCTCCCCCCTACCCGTCCCTTCCCGCAGCCTAACCCTAAGTCAGCTGTGCTTACGCATAGATATCCTTAAAACCTGGACCGTTAGGATGCCTTGAGGACAGTTTTGGAACCACTGGTTTACCTACTAAGCTTCTGAATAACATAGGTATGGAATAACTCACTAACAAAGTAAAGCCACTCAAAACACCACCTTATACTCATATCAGTATGATACCCCTTTAAGAGCTGACCCAGTGTGATGCCCCTTTAAGGGCTTACTCTTGCAGGGGTCGCCCAGTCCTTAACGAGGCATTAAATAAAACACACCTCGCACTGGTTGTAGTAACCGAATGGCTCCCCAGCCACTTCATGCGCAAAGAAGCTGCGCAGAATTACATAATTGAAGAGGATACGTGAATCGCGTACGTGGAACATCAATTAATGCATACTGGAAGCAAGCCGCGTCATGCTACCGAAAGCCGACGGAGTTAACCCTTCGCTGCCAGCAAGCTTCTCACACGGCGACTCCGCAGCAGGTGCTAGGCGGGAGCTCATCCTACAGTATTAAGTCTCACAAGGATGCCCTGCACAAAAGGTTACACACACGCAGGCATAATGATATGCGTCTGCAGGAACGTGACTGACAGAGTGATGAAATGCCACCTGGGGGAATGAAAGGTGATGCCTGCATTGGTTTTTAAAGAAGTACTGCTGCAGGAGAGGACCGCCAGGCTGTGCAGAGTAATACATTAAAAACCCTCCCCGGCTGACCGAACGTTCAGAGGGCTAAGCGCAGCAAATGAGATTAGTGCATCTCTAAATAGTGGCCAAGTAATCTAATAGTACAGGCGGTATGTAAAAGCAGGAGTGTGAGCATGTGTGCCAGAGGCCAAAAACAAGGACAGCAGCTAACCGCCGCTGCTAGATACAATACATAAGACTCAAATCTTTCAGCGGTTCCTTTATACCAGCTGTTGTTGAACTACACATCCCAGCATGCCCTGCTAAAGTTATGCTACTTGGCCATGCTAAAAACTATTGCAAGGCATGCTGGGATGTGTAGTTCAACAACAGTTGGAGGGCCAAAGGTTCCCCATCACTGCTTTATACCAAGGGTAGGGAAGGGTTCAATACCTGAGCTGGTGTGGAACTACAAATTACAGCAAGACCTGCCACCGTTTTAGCGTGCTCTAACATCAAAACTCTTGCAGGGCATGCTGGTACATGTAGTGCCCCAAGTTGCCTAGCTCTGATGTAAACTATAAAAAAAAAGGGAGGGGAGGTAAGAGGACAGAAATAAAAATAATATATATGGTATAGTAATGTTAATGTCATGCAGATTTCCTAGAAGCACCAACTTGTTGTGGTGGATAAATATGCAATTTAAGTATGCACTCTAAACAGAGGTAGCACCCCATCACTTGCAGTACTACAAGTGCCAGCATGCCAACCGTCACTGCTGGACTGTATTAAACCAGCAGTTTAATGTATAATAGTACAGAGACCCCGAGAAGGTAACGATTCCTAGTTTTGAACAAAAATTAAATGCACACGGAAGTTTTAGGACATACGTCAAATAGATATGTAAAGCTTTCCGGACCATGCTATGCTTAAAGATCTCACATGTGCCCATTGCTAAAAACAATCTCTTATAGGTGAAGGCTCATCATGTTAAACAGGAGCCCAGGTCACCCAATATCCTCACAAACGTGCCAAGTGAGCCAGCGGTTCCCAATGCAATCTGATTATAGATTATTTTGCCACAACCCGCCATAAAAAGCAAATGGTAATTCAATTGTATATTGCACCAAACCTGGTTCCAACTGATTGCACAGGCAGACACAATATTTGGCAACTGTGGACCTAATTCAGACCTGATTGCAGCAGCAAATTTGATAGCTAATGGACAGAACCATGTGCGCTGCTGGTGGGGTAGATATAACATGTGCAGAGAGAGTTAGATTTGGGTGGGTTATATTGTTTCTGTGCAGGGTAAATACTGGCTGCTTAATTTTTACACTGCAATTTAGATCTCTGAACTCTCTGCACGTTATACATCTGCTCGCCCCCTGCAGTGCACATGGTTTTGCCCATCTGCTAACAAATTTGCTGCTGCTATCAGGTCTGAATTAGGCCCTGTGCCCACAAACGACTAATCGGCATGCCTAAATTAAAAGGAGACCACCTTCACAACAAATAAAATATACAAAAAAATAAGAATTTACTTACCGATAATTCTATTTCTCATAGTCCGTAGTGGATGCTGGGGACTCCGAAAGGACCATGGGGAATAGCGGCTCCGCAGGAGACTGGGCACAAAAGTAAAAGCTTTAGGACTACCTGGTGTGCACTGGCTCCTCCCGCTATGACCCTCCTCCAAGCCTCAGTTAGGATACTGTGCCCGGACTAGCGTACACAATAAGGAAGAATTTTGAATCCCGGGTAAGACTCATACCAGCCACACCGTACAACTTGTGATCTGAACCCAGTTAACAGCATGATAACAGAGGAGCCTCTAGAAAAGATGGCTCACAACAATAATAACCCGATTTTTGTAACAATAACTATGTACAAGTATTGCAGACAATCCGCACTTGGGATGGGCGCCCAGCATCCACTACAGACTATGAGAAATAGAATCATCGGTAAGTAAATTCTTATTTTCTCTAACGTCCTAGTGGATGCTGGGGACTCCGAAAGGACAATGGGGATTATACCAAAGCTCCCAAACGGGCGGGAGAGTGCGGATGACTCTGCAGCACCGAATGAGAGAACTCCAAGTCCTCCTCAGCCAGGGTATCAAATTTGTAGAATTTTGCAAACGTATTTGCCCCTGACCAAGTAGCTGCTCGGCAAAGCTGTAAAGCCGAGACCCCTCGGGCAGCCGCCCAAGATGAGCCCACTTTCCGTGTGGAATGGGCTTTTACAGATTTTGGCTGTGGCAGGCCTGCCACAGAATGTGCAAGCTGAATTGTACTACAAATCCAACGAGCAATCGTCTGCTTAGAAGCAGGAGCACCCAGCTTGTTGGGTGCATACAGGATAAACAGCGAGTCAGATTTTCTGACTCCAGCCGTCCTGGAAACATATTTTCAGGGCCCTGACTACGTCCAGCAACTTAGAATCCTCCAAGTCCCTAGTAGCCGCAGGCACCACAATAGGCTGGTTTAAGTGAAATGCTGAAACCACCTTCGGGAGAAATTGAGGACGAGTCCTCAATTCTGCCCTGTCCGTATGAAAAATTAGGTAAGGGCTTTTATAGGATAAAGCCGCCAATTCTGATACACGCCTGGCTGAAGCCAGGGCTAACAGCATTACCACTTTCCATGTGAGATATTTTAAGTCCACAGTGGTGAGTGGTTCAAACCAATGTGATTTTAGGAATCCCAAAACTACATTGAGATCCCAAGGTGCCACTGGAGGCACAAAAGGAGGCTGTATATGCAGTACCCCCTTGACAAACGTCTGAACTTCAGGAACTGAAGCTAGTTCTTTTTGGAAGAATATTGACAGGGCCGAAATTTGAACCTTAATGGACCCTAATTTGAGGCCCATAGACAGTCCTGTTTGCAGGAAATGCAGGAATCGACCCAGTTGAAATTCCTCTGTAGGGGCCTTCCTGGCCTCACACCACGCAACATATTTACGCCAAATACGGTGATAATGTTGCACAGTTACATCCTTCCTGGCTTTGATCAGGGTAGGGATGACTTCATCTGGAATGCCTTTTTCCTTCAGAATCCGGCGTTCAACCGCCATGCCGTCAAACGCAGCCGCGGTAAGTCTTGGAACAGACATGGTCCCTGCTGGAGCAGGTCCTTTCTTAGAGGTAGAGGCCACGGGTCTTCCGTGAGCATCTCTTGAATTTCCGGGTACCAAGTCCTTCTTAGCCAATCCGGAGCCACGAGTATAGTCTTTACACCTCTCCTTCTTATGATTCTCAGTACCTTGGGTATGAGAGGCAGAGGAGGGAACACATACACTGACTGGTACACCCACGGTGTTACCAGAGCATCCACAGCTATTGCCTGAGGGTCCCTTGACCTGGCGCAATATCTGTCCAGTTTTTTGTTGAGGCGGGACGCCATCATGTCCACCTTTGGTTTTTCCCAACGGTTCACAATCATGTGGAAGACTTCTGGGTGAAGTCCCCACTCCCCCGGGTGAAGATCGTGTCTGCTGAGGAAGTCTGCTTCCCAGTTGTCCACTCCCGGAATGAACACTGCTGACAGTGCCATCACATGATTTTCCGCCCAGCGAAGAATCCTTGCAACTTCCGTCATTGCCCTCCTGCTTCTTGTGCCGCCCTGTCTGTTTACGTGGGCGACTGCCGTGATGTTGTCCGACTGGATCAACACCGGCTGACCCTGAAGCAGAGGCCTTGCCTGACTTAGGGCATTGTAAATGGCCCTTAGTTCCAGGATATTTATGTGAAGTGACGTTTCCATGCTTGACCACAAGCCCTGGAAATTTTTTCCCTGTGTGACTGCTCCCCAGCCTCTCAGGCTGGCATCCGTGGTCACCAGGACCCAATCCTGAATGCCGAATCTGCGGCCCTCTAGGAGATGAGCACTCTGTAACCACCACAGGAGAGACACCCTTGTCCTTGGAGACAGGGTTATCCGCTGATGCATTTGAAGATGCGATCCGGACCATTTGTCCAGCAGATCCCACTGAAAAGTTCTTGCGTGGAATCTGCCGAATGGAATCGCTTCGTAAGAAGCCACCATCTTTCCCAGGACCCTTGTGCATTGATGCACTGACACTTGGCCTGGTCTTAGGAGGTTCCTGACTAGGTCGGATAACTCCTTGGCTTTCTCCTCCGGGAGAAACACCTTTTTCTGTACTGTGTCCAGAATCATCCCTAGGAACAGCAGACGTGTCGTCGGAATCAGCTGCGATTTTGGAATATTTAGAATCCATCCGTGCTGTCGTAGTACTACTTGAGATAGTGCTACTCCGACCTCTAACTGTTCTCTGGACCTTGCCCTTATCAGGAGATCGTCCAAGTAAGGGATAATTAAGACGCCTTCTCTTCGAAGAAGAATCATCATTTCGGCCATTACCTTAGTAAAGACCCGGGGTGCCGTGGACAATCCAAACGGCAGCGTCTGAAACGGATAGTGACAGTTCTGTACCACAAACCTGAGGTACCCTTGGTGAGAAGGGCAAATTGGGACATGGAGGTAAGCATCCTTGATGTCCAGAGACACCATATAGTCCCCTTCTTCCAGGTTCGCTATCACTGCTCTGAGTGACTCCATCTTGAACTTGAACCTTTTTATGTAAGTGTTCAAGGATTTCAGATTTAAAATGGGTCTCACCGAGCCGTCCGGCTTCGGTACCACAAACAGCGTGTAATAATACCCCTTTCCCTGTTGTAGGAGGGGTACCTTGATTATCACCTGCTGGGAATACAGCTTGTGAATGGCTTCCAATACCGCCTCCCTGTCGGGGGGAGACGTTGGTAAAGCAGACTTCAGGAACCGGCGAGGGGGAGACGTCTCGAATTCCAATTTGTACCCCTGAGATACTACCTGCAGGATCCAGGGGTCCACTTGCGAGTGAGCCCACTGCGCGCTGAAATTCTTGAGACGGGCCCCCACCGTGCCTGAGTCCGCTTGTAAGGCCCCAGCGTCATGCTGAGGACTTGGCAGAAGCGGGGGAGGGCTTCTGTTCGTGGGAAGAGGCTGTCTGCTGCAGTCTTTTTTCCCCTTCCTCTGCCCCGGGGCAGATATGAGTGGCCTTTTGCCCGCTTGCCCTTATGGGGACGAAAGGACTGAGCCTGAAAAGACGGTATCTTTTTCTGCTGAGAGGTGACCTGGGGTAAAAAGGTGGATTTCCCAGCCGTTGCCGTGGCCACCAGGTCCGATAGACCGACCCCAAATAACTCCTCCCCTTTATACGGCAATACTTCCATATGCCGTTTGGAATCCGCATCACCTGACCACTGTCGCGTCCATAACCCTCTTCTGGCAGAAATGGACATCGCACTTACTCTTGATGCCAGAGTGCAAATATCCCTCTGTGCATCTCGCATATATAGAAATGCATCCTTTAAATGCTCTATAGTCAATAATATATTGTCCCTGTCCAGGGTATCAATATTTTCAGTCAGGGAATCCGACCAAGCCACCCCAGCACTGCACATCCAGGCTGAGGCGATTGCTGGTGGCAGTATAATACCAGTATGTGTGTATATACTTTTTAGGATATTTTCCAGCTTCCTATCAGCTGGTTCCTTGAGGGCGGCCGTATCAGGAGACGGTAACGCCACTTGTTTAGATAAGCGTGTGAGCGCCTTATCTACCCTAGGGGGTGTTTCCCAACGTGCCCTAACCTCTGGCGGGAAAGGGTATAATGCCAATCATTTTTTAGAAATTAGCAGTTTTTTATCGGGGGAAACCCACGCTTCATCACACACCTCATTTAATTCATCCGATTCAGGAAAAACTACGGGTAGTTTTTTCACACCCCACATAATACCCTTTTTTGTGGTACTTGTAGTATCAGAAATGTTCAAAACCTCCTTCATTGCCGTGATCATGTAACGTGTGGCCCTACTGGAAAATACGTTTGTTTCCTCACCGTCGACACTGGAGTCAGTGTCCGTGTCAGTGTCTGTATCGACCTGAGGTAACGGGCGTTTTATAGCCCCTGACGGTGTTTGAGACGCCTGTACAGGTATTAACTGATTTGCCGGCTGTCTCATGTCGTCAACAGTCTTTTGTAAAGTGCTGACACTATCACGTAATTCTTTCCATAAGACCATCCAGTCAGGTGTCGACTCCCTAGGGGGTGACATCACTAACACAGGCAATTGCTCCGCCTCCACACCATTTTCCTCCTCATACATGTCGACACAACGTACCGACACAGGGAATGCTCTGATAGAGGACAGGACCCCACTAGCCCTTTGGGGAGACAGAGGAAGAGTTTGCCAGCACACACCAGAGCGCTATATATATATATATATATATAACCTTATATAAGTGTTTTTCCCTGATATAGCTGCTGTATATATTTATCTGCCAAATTAGTGCCCCCCCTCTCTTGTTTTACCCTGTTTCTGTAGTGCAGGACTGCAGGGGAGAGTCAGGGAGCCTTCCTCCAACGGAGCTGTGAGGAAAAAATGGCGCCAGTGTGCTGAGGATATAGGCTCCGCCCCCTTCTCGGCGGCCTTTCTCCCGCTTTTTTATGGAAAAATTGGCAGGGGTTAAATGCATCCATATAGCCCAGGAGCTATATGTGATGTATTTTTTGCCAAAAAAGGTATTTTTATTGCGTCACAGGGCGCCCCCCCCAGCGCCCTGCACCCTCAGTGACCGGAGTGTGAAGTGTGCTGAGAGCAATGGCGCACAGCTGCGGTGCTGTGCGCTACCTTATTGAAGACAGGACGTCTTCTGCCGCCGATTTTCCGGACCTCTTCAGTCTTCTGGCTCTGTAAGGGGGCCGGCGGCGCGGCTCTGGGACCCATCCATGGCTGGGCCTGTGATCGTCCCTCTGGAGCTAATGTCCAGTAGCCTAAGAAGCCCAATCCACTCTGCACGCAGGTGAGTTCGCTTCTTCTCCCCTTAGTCCCTCGGTGCAGTGAGCCTGTTGCCAGCAGGTCTCACTGAAAATAAAAAACCTACTTTAAACTTTTAGTCTAAGCAGCTCAAGAGAGCCCCTTAGTATGCACCCTTCTCGTTCGGGCACAAAAATCTAACTGAGGCTTGGAGGAGGGTCATAGGGGGAAGAGCCAGTGCACACCAGGTAGTCCTAAAGCTTTTACTTTTGTGCCCAGTCTCCTGCGGAGCCGCTATTCCCCATGGTCCTTTTGGAGTCCCCAGCATCCACTAGGACGTTAGAGAAAATAAGAATTTACTTACCGATAATTCTATTTCTCGTAGTCCGTAGTGGATGCTGGGGACTCCGTCAGGACCATGGGGAATAGCGGCTCCGCAGGAGACAGGGCACAAAAATAAAGCTTTAGGATTAGGTGGTGTGTACTGGCTCCTCCCCCTATGACCCTCCTCCAAGCCTCAGTTAGGATACTGTGCCCGGACGAGCGTACACAATAAGGAAGGATATTGAATCCCGGGTAAGACTCATACCAGCCACACCAATCACACCGTATAACTTGTGATCTGAACCCAGTTAACAGTATGACAAACGTAGGAGCCTCTGAACAGATGGCTTACAACAATAACAACCCGAATTTGTTTGTAACAATAACTATGTACAAGTATTGCAGACAATCCGCACTTGGGATGGGCGCCCAGCATCCACTACGGACTACGAGAAATAGAATTATCGGTAAGTAAATTCTTATTTTCTCTGACGTCCTAAGTGGATGCTGGGGACTCCGTCAGGACCATGGGGATTATACCAAAGCTCCCAAACGGGCGGGAGAGTGCGGATGACTCTGCAGCACCGAATGAGAGAACTCAAGGTCCTCCTCAGCCAGGGTATCAAATTTGTAGAATTTTGCAAACGTGTTTGCCCCTGACCAAGTAGCTGCTCGGCAGAGTTGTAATGCCGAGACCCCCCGGGCAGCCGCCCAGGATGAGCCCACTTTCCTTGTGGAATGGGCCTTGACAGATTTAGGTTGTGGCAAGCCTGCCACAGAATGTGCAAGTTGAATTGTGCTACAAATCCAACGAGCAATCGTCTGCTTAGAAGCAGGAGCACCCATCTTGTTGGGTGCATACAATATAAACAGTGAGTCAGACTTTCTGACTCCCGCCGTTCTTGAAATATATATTTTCAATGCCCGGACCACGTCCAACAACTTGGAATCCTCCAAATCGTTAGTAGCCGCAGGCACCACAACAGGCTGGTTCAGGTGAAACGCTGACACCACCTTAGGCAGAAAATGAGGACGCATCCGCAGTTCTGCCCTGTCCGTATGGAAAATCAGATATGGGCTCTTATATGATAAAGCCGCCAATTCTGATACTCTCCTGGCTGAAGCCAGGGCCAGTAGCATGGTTACTTTCCATGTAAGATACTTCAACTCCACCGATTTGAGCGGCTCAAACCAATGGGATTTGAGAAAATCCAAGACTACATTAAGATCCCACGGTGCCACTGGGGGCACAACCGGGGGCTGTATATGTAGTACTCCTTTTACAAAAGTCTGGACTTCAGGAACTGAAGCCAATTCTTTCTGGAAGAAAATCGACAGGGCCGAAATTTGAACCTTAATGGACCCCAATTTGAGGCCCATAGACAATCCTGTTTGCAGGAAATGTAGGAATCGACCCAGTTGAAATTCCTCCGTGGGGGCCTTCCTGGCCTCACACCACGCAACATATTTTCTCCAAATGCGGTGATAATGTTGTGCAGTCACCTCCTTCCTGGCTTTTACCAGTGTAGGAATGACCTCTTCCGGAATGCCTTTTTCCCTTAGAATTCGGCGTTCAACCGCCATGCCGTCAAACGCAGCCGCGGTAAGTCTTGGAATAGACACGGTCCCAGCTGAAGCAGGTCCCGTCTTAGAGGTAGAGGCCACGGATCCTCCGTGAGCATCTCTTGAAGTTCCGGGTACCAAGTTCTTCTTGGCCAATCCGGAGCCACTAGTATCGTTCTTACTCCCTTTTGCCGTATAATTCTCAGTACTTTTGGTATGAGAGGCAGAGGAGGGAACACATACACTGACTGGAACACCCACGGTGATACCAGAGCGTCCACAGCTATTGCCTGAGGGTCTCTTGACCTGGCGCAATACCTGTCCAGTTTTTTGTTGAGGCGGGACGCCATCATATCCACCATTGGTTTTTCCCAACGGTTCACAATCATGTGGAAGACTTCTGGATGAAGTCCCCACTCTCCCGGGTGTAGATCGTGTCTGCTGAGGAAGTCTGCTTCCCAGTTGTCCACTCCCGGAATGAATACTGCTGACAGTGCTATCACATGATCTTCCGCCCAGCGAAGAATCCTTGCAGCTTCTGCCATTGCTGTCCTGCTTCTTGTGCCGCCCTGTCTGTTTACGTGGGCGACTGCCGTGATGTTGTCCGACTGGATCAACACCGGCTGACCCTGAAGCAGGGGTTTTGCCAGACTTAGAGCATTGTAAATCGCTCTTAGCTCCAGTATATTTATGTGAAGAGACATCTCCAGGCTTGACCATACTCCCTGGAAGTTTCTTCCCTGTGTGACCGCTCCCCAGCCTCTCAGACTGGCATCCGTGGTCACCAGGACCCAGTCCTGTATGCCGAATCTGCGGCCCTCTAACAGATGAGCACTCTGCAACCACCACAGAAGAGACACCCTTGTCCGTGGCGATAAGGTTATCCGCTGATGCATCTGCAGATGTGATCCGGACCATTTGTCCAGCAGATCCCACTGAAAAGTTCGTGCGTGGAATCTGCCGAATGGAATCGCTTCGTAAGAAGCCACCATCTTTCCCAGGACTCTTGTGCATTGATGCACAGACACTTTCCCTGGTTTTAGGAGGTTCCTGACAAGTTCGGATAACTCCCTGGCTTTCTCCTCCGGAAGAAACACCTTTTTCTGAACCGTGTCCAGAATCATTCCCAGGAACAGCAGACGTGTCGTCGGGGTCAACTGAGATTTTGGAAAATTCAGAATCCACCCGTGTTGTTGCAGCACTAGTCGGGTTAGTGCTACTCCGTCCTCCAGCTGTTCTCTGGACCTTGCCCTTATCAGGAGATCGTCCAAGTAAGGGATAATTAATACGCCTCTTCTTCGCAGAAGAATCATCATTTCGGCCATTACCTTGGTAAAGACCCGAGGTGCCGTGGACAATCCAAACGGCAGCGTCTGAAACTGATAATGACAGTTTTGCACCACGAACCTGAGGTACCCTTGATGTGAAGGGCAAATTGGGACATGCAGGTAAGCATCCTTGATGTCCAGGGACACCATAAAGTCCCCTTCTTCCAGATTCGCTATCACTGCTCTGAGTGACTCCATCTTGAACTTGAATTTTTGTATGTACAGGTTCAAAGATTTCAGATTTAGAATAGGTCTTACCGAGCCGTCCGGCTTCGGTACCACAAATAGCGTGGAGTAATACCCCTTTCCCTGTTGTAGGAGGGGTACCTTGACTATCACCTGCTGAGAAAACAGCTTGTGAATGGCTTCCAATACCGTCGCCCTGTCTGAGGGAGACGTTGGCAAAGCAGACTTTAGGAACCTGCGAGGGGGAGACTTCTCGAATTCCAACCTGTAACCCTGAGATACTACCTGCAGGATCCAGGGGTCCACCTGTGAGCAAGCCCACTGTGCGCTGAAATTCTTGAGTCGACCCCCCACCGCTCCTGCGTCCGCTTGTAAGGCCCCAGCGTCATGCTGAGGGCTTTGCAGAACCCTGAGAGGGCTTCTGTTCCTGGGCAGGGGCTGCTTGCTGCCCTCTCTTACCCCTTCCTCTGCCCCGAGGCAGATATGACTGTCCTTTTGTCCGCTTGTTCTTATAGGACCGAAAGGACTGCGGCTGAAAAGACGGTGTCTTTTTCTGTTGGGAGGGGGTCTGAGGTAAAAAGGTGGATTTTCCGGCAGTTGCCGTGGCCACCAGATCCGATAGACCGACGCCAAATAATTCCTCCCCTTTATACGGCAATACTTCCATTTAATTCCTCTGATTCAGGAAAAACTACAGGTAGTTTTTTCACCCCCCACATAATACCCCTTTTTGTGGTACTTGCAGTATCAGAGATATGCAAAGCCTCCTTCATTGCCGTGATCATATAACGTGTGGCCCTACTTGAAAATACGTTTGTTTCATCACCGTCGACACTAGATTCAGTGTCTGTGTCTGGGTCTGTGTCGACCGACTGAGGTAAAGGGAGCTTTACAGCCCCCGACGGTGTCTGAGACGCCTGGGCAGGTACTAACTGGTTTGCCGCCCGTCTCATGTCGTCAACTGATTTTTGTAATGTGCTGACATTATCACGTAATTCCATAAACAAAGCCATCCATTCCGGTGTCGACTGCCTGGGGGGTGACATCACCATTATCGGCAATTGCTCTGCCTCCACACCAACATCGTCCTCATACATGTCGACACACACGTACCGACACACAGCAGACACACAGGGAATGCTCTTATCGAAGACAGGACCCCACTAGCCCTTTGGGGAGACAGAGGGAGAGTTTGCCAGCACACACCCAAGCGCAATAATATATATGGGAACAACCTTATATAAGTGTTGTTCCTTATAGCAGCTTAAATATATCAAAATATCGCCAAAAAATGCCCCCCCCTCTCTGTTTTACCCTGTTTCTGTAGTGCAGTGCAGGGGAGAGTCCTGGGAGCCTTCCTCACAGCGGAGCTGAGCAGGAAAATGGCGCTGTGTGCTGAGGAGAATAAGCCCCGCCCCCTATTTCGGCTGGCTTTTCTCCCGGAGTTTTAGATATCTGGCATGGGTTAAATACATACATATAGCCTCAATGGCTATATGTGATGTATTCTTTTGCCATAAAGGTATTAAATATTGCTGCCCAGGGCGCCCCCAGCAGCGCCCTGCACCCTCCGTGACCGCTTGGTGTGAAGTGTGTGACAACAATGGCGCACAGCTGCAGTGCTGTGCGCTACCTTCATGAAGACTGAAGAGCCTTCTGCCGCCTGTTTCCGGACCTTCAATCTTCAGCATCTGTAAGGGGGGTCGGCGGCGCGGCTCCGGGACGAACCCCAGGGTGAGACCTGTGTTCAGACTCCCTCTGGAGCTAATGGTGTCCAGTAGCCTAAGAATCCAATCCATCCTGCACGCAAGTGAGTTGAAATTCTCTCCCCTAAGTCCCTCGATGCAGTGAGCCTGTTGCCAGCAGGACTCACTGAAAATAAAAAACCTAAAAACTTTTTCTAAGCAGCTCTTTAGGAGAGCCACCTAGATTGCACCCTGCTCGGACGGGCACAAAAACCTAACTGAGGCTTGGAGGAGGGTCATAGGGGGAGGAGCCAGTACACACCACCTAATCCTAAAGCTTTATTTTTGTGCCCTGTCTCCTGCGGAGCCGCTATTCCCCATGGTCCTGACGGAGTCCCCAGCATCCACTTAGGACGTTAGAGAAAATAAGAATTTACTTACCGATAATTCTATTTCTCGGAGTCCGTAGTGGATGCTGGGGTTCCTGAAAGGACCATGGGGAATAGCGGCTCCGCAGGAGACAGGGCACAAAAGTAAAGCTTTTACAGGTCAGGTGGTGTGTACTGGCTCCTCCCCCTATGACCCTCCTCCAGACTCCAGTTAGGTACTGTGCCCGGACGAGCGTACACAATAAGGGAGGATTTTGAATCCCGGGTAAGACTCATACCAGCCACACCAATCACACCGTACAACTTGTGATCTAAACCCAGTTAACAGTATGATAACAGAGGAGCCTCTGAAAGATGGCTTCCTAAACAATAACCCGAATTAGTTAACAATAACTATGTACAAGTATTGCAGATAATCCGCACTTGGGATGGGCGCCCAGCATCCACTACGGACTCCGAGAAATAGAATTATCGGTAAGTAAATTCTTATTTTCTCTATCGTCCTAAGTGGATGCTGGGGTTCCTGAAAGGACCATGGGGATTATACCAAAGCTCCCAAACGGGCGGGAGAGTGCGGATGACTCTGCAGCACCGAATGAGAGAACTCCAGGTCCTCCTTTGCCAGGGTATCAAATTTGTAAAAATTTACAAACGTGTTCTCCCCTGACCACGTAGCTGCTCGGCAGAGTTGTAATGCCGAGACGCCTCGGGCAGCCGCCCAAGATGAGCCCACCTTCCTTGCGGAATGGGCCTTAACAGATTTAGGCTGTGGCAGGCCTGCCACAGAATGTACAAGTTGAATTTTGTTACAAATCCAACGAGCAATCGACTGCTTAGAAGCAGGTGCACCCAACTTGTTGGGTGCATACAGTATAAACAGCGAGTCAGATTTTCTGACTCCAGCCGTCCTTTAAATGTATATTTTTAAGGCTCTGACAACGTCCAACAACTTGGAGTCCTTCAAGTCGTCTGTAGCCGCAGGCACTGCAATAGGCTGGTTCAGGTGAAACGCTGATACCACCTTAGGGAGAAAATGCGGACGCGTCCGCAACTCTGCCCTATGTTGAATGGAAAATTAAATAAGGGCTTTTATAAAACAAAGCCGCCAGTTCAGATACTCTCCCGGCCGAAGCCAGGGCCAGTAACATAGTCACTTTCCATGTGAGATATTTCAAATCCACATTCTTTAGTGGTTCAAACCAATTGGATTTGAGGAAATCTAAAACTACATTTAGATCCCACGGTGCCACCTTAGGCACCACAGGAGGCTGTATATGCAGTACTCCTTTGATAAAAATCTGGACCTCAGGGACTGAGGCCAATTCTTTTTGGAAGAATATTGATAGGGCCGAAATTTGAACCTTAATAGATTTTAATTTGAGACCCATAGACAATCCTGATTGCAGGAAATGTAGGAAAACGACCCAGTTGAAATTCCTCCATCGGAGCACTCCGCTGCTCGCACCACGCAACATAATTTCGCCAAATACGGCGATAATGCTTCGCGGTGACTTCCTTCCTTGCCTTTATCAAGGTAGGAATTACTTCTTCTGGAATGCCTTTTCCTTTTAGGATCTGGCATTCAAACGCCATGCCGTCAAACGCAGCCGCGGTAAGTCTTGAAAAAGACAAGGACCCTGCTGAAGCAGGTCCCTTCTCAGAAGTAGAGGCCACGGATCGTCCGTGACCATCTCTTGAAGTTCCGGGTACCAAGTCCTTCTTGGCCAATCCGGAGCCACTAGTCTTACTCCTCTTTGCCGTATAGTCCTCAATACCTTTGGTATGAGAGGCAGAGGAGGAAACACATATACCGACTGGTACACCCAAGGTGTTACCAGCGCGTCCACAGCTATTGCCTGCGGATCTCTTGACCTGGCGCAATACCTGTCCAGTGTTTTGTTGAGGCGAGACGCCATCATGTCCACCATTGGTTTTACCCAACGGTTTAATAGCATGTGGAAGACTTCTGGATGAAGTCCCCACTCTCCCGGGTGAAGGTCGTGTCTGCTGAGGAAGTCTGCTTCCCAGTTGTCCACGCCCGGGATGAATACTGCGGACAGTGCTATCACGTGATTCTCCGCCCAGCGAAGGATCCTGGCAGCTTCTGCCATTGCCCTCCTGCTTCTTGTGCCGCCCTGTCTGTTTACATGGGCGACTGCCGTGATGTTGTCCGACTGGATCAACACCGGTCTTCCTTGAAGCAGAGGTTCCGCCTGGCTTAGAGCATTGTAGATTGCTCTTAGTTCCAGAATGCTTATGTGAAGAGACTTTTTCAGGCTCGACCACACTCCCTGGAAATTTCTTCCCTGTGTGACTGCTCCCCAGCCTCTCAGGCTGGCATCCGTGGTCACCAGGATCCAATCCTGCATGCCGAATCTGCGGCCCTCCAATAGATGAGCCTCCTGCAACCACCACAGAAGGGATACCCTTGTCCTCGGCGACAGGGTTATCCGCAGGTGCATCTGAAGATGCGACCCTGACCATTTGTCCAACAGATCCCTTTGCATGGAATCTGCCGAAAGGGATTGCTTCGTAAGAAGCTACCATTTTTTCCCAGGACTCTTGTGCATTGATGTACAGACACCTTTCCTGGTTTTAGGAGGTTCCTGACCAGGTCAGATAACTCCTTGGCTTTTTCTTCGGGAAGAAAAACCTTTTTCTGAACTGTGTCCAGAATCATCCCCAGGAACAGCAGACGAGTTGTCAGCATTAATTTGGATTTTGGAATATTCAGAATCCATCCGTGCTGCTTTAGCACCTCTTGAGATAGTGCTAAACCCATCTCTAGCTGTTCTCTGGACCTTGCCCTTATTAGGAGATCGTCCAAGTATGGGATAATTAATACGCCTTTTCTTCGAAGAAGAAATATTATCTCGGCCATTACCTTTGTAAAGACCCGAGGTGCCGTGGACAAACCAAACGGCAGCGTCTGAAACGGATAGTGACAGTTTTGTACAACGAACCTGAGGTACCCCTGGTGTGAGGGGTAATTGGAACGTGGAGATACGCATCCGTGATGTCCAAGGATACCATAAAGTCCCCTTCTTCCAGGTTCGCTATCACTGCTCTGAGTGACTCCATCTTGAACTTCTTTATGTACAGGTTCAAGGACTTCAGATTTAGAATAGGCCTTACCGAGCCATCCGGCTTCGGTACCACAAAAAGAGTGGAATAATACCCCTTCCCTTGTTGTAGAAGAGGTACCTTGACTATCACCTGCTGAGAATACAGCTTGTGAATGGCTTCCAAAACCGTCTCCCTTTCTGAGGGGGACGTTGGTAAAGCAGACTTCAGGAAACGGCGAGGTGGCTCTGTCTCTAATTTCAACCTGTACCCCTGAGATATTATCTGCAGGATCCAGGGATTTACCTGCGAGTGAGCCCACTGCGCGCTGTAATTCTTGAGACGACCGCCTACCGCCCCCGAGTCCGCTTGCGAAGCCCCAGCGTCATGCTGAGGCTTTTGTAGAAGCCGGGGAGGGCTTCTGTTCCTGGGAAGGAGCTGCCTGTTGCTGTCTCTTCCCTCGTCCTCTGCCTCGTGGCAGATATGAATAGCCCTTTGCTCTCTTATTTTTAAAGGAACGAAAGGGCTGCGGTTGAAAGGTCGGTGCCTTTTTCTGTTGGGGAGTGACTTGAGGTAGAAAGGTGGATTTCCCGGCCGTAGCCGTGGCCACCAAATCCGATAGACCGACCCCAAATAACTCCTCTACGCATCGCCTGTCCACTGTCGTGTCCATAAAGCTCTTCTGGCCGAAATGGACATATCACTTACCCGTGATGCCAGTGTGCAGATATCTCTCTGTGCATCACGCATATAAAGAAATGCATCCTTTATTTGTTCTACCGACAGTAAAATATTGTCCCTGTCCAGGGTATCAATATTTTCGATCAGGGACTCTGACCAAACTACCCCAGCACTGCACATCCAGGCAGTCGCAATAGCTGGTCGTAGTATAACACCTGCATGTGTGTATATACCTTTTTGGATATTTTCCATCCTCCTATCTGATGGATCTTTAAGTGCGGCCGTCTCAGGAGAGGGTAACGCCACTTGTTTTGATAAGCGTGTTAGCGCTTTGTCCACCCTAGGAGGTGTTTCCCAGCGCTCCCTAACCTCTGGCGGGAAAGGGTATAAAGCCAATAACTTCTTTGAAATTAGCAGTTTTTTATCGGGGCACCCCACGCTTCATCACACACGTCATTTAATTCTTCTGATTCGGTAAAAACTACTGGTAGTTTTTTCACACCCCACATAATACCCTGTTTAGTGGTACCTGTAGTATCAGCTAAATGTAACATCTCCTTTATTGCCAAAATCATATAACGTGTGGCCCTACTGGAAAATACGGTTGATTCGTCACCTTCACCACCGGAATCAGTGCCTGTGTCTGGGTCTGTGTCGACCGACTGAGGCAAGGGACGTTTTACAGCCCCTGACGGTGTTTGAGGCGCCTGGACAGGCACTAATTGAGTGTCCGGCCGCCTCATGTCGGCAACGACTGCTTAAGCGAGTTGACGCTATCCCGTAATTCCACAAATAAAGGCATCCATTCTGGTGTCGACCCCCTAGGAGGTGACATCCTCATATTTGGCGATTGCTCCGCCTCCACACCAATAACGTCCTCATACATGTCGACACACACGTACCGACACACAGCAGACACACAGGGAATGCTCTATACGAAGACAGGACCCACTAGCCCTTTGGGGAGACAGAGGGAGAGTCTGCCAGCACACACCAAAAAGCGCTATATATGACAGGGATAGCCTTATGATTAAGTGCTCCCTTATAGCTGCTTTTATATTAATATATTGCCATTTATTTTGCCCCCCCTCTCTGTTATACCCTGTTTCTGTAGTGCAGTGCAGGGGAGAGACCTGGGAGCCTTCCTGACCAGCGGAGCTGTGACAGAAAATGGCGCCGTGTGCTGAGGAGATAGGCCCCGCCCCTTTTCCGGCGGGCTCGTCTCCCGCTATTTAGTACATTTAGGCAGGGGTAAATATCTCCATATAGCCTCTGGGGCTATATGTGAGGTATTTTTAGCCTTTTTAAAGGTTTTCATTTGCCTCCCAGGGCGCCCCCCCCCCAGCGCCCTGCACCCTCAGTGACTGCCGTGTGAAGTGTGCTGAGAGGAAAATGGCGCACAGCTGCAGTGCTGTGCGCTACCTTAAGAAGACTGCATTCAGCCGCCGATTCTGGACCTCTTCTTGCTTCAGCATCTGTGAGGAGGCCGGCGGCGTGGCTCCGGTGACCATCCAGGCTGTACCTGTGATCGTCCCTCTGGAGCTTCATGTCCAGTAGCCAAGAAGCCAATCCATCCTGCACGCAGGTGAGTTCACTTCTTCTCCCCTCTGTCCCTCGTTGCAGTGATCCTGTTGCCAGCAGGAATCACTGCAAAATAAAAAAAAAACCTAAGCTAAACTCTCTAAGCAGCTCTTTATGAGAGCCACCTAGAATTGCACCCTTCTCGGCCGGGCACAAAAATCTAACTGGAGTCTGGAGGAGGGTCATAGGGGGAGGAGCCAGTACACACCACCTGACCTGTAAAAGCTTTACTTTTGTGCCCTGTCTCCTGCGGAGCCGCTATTCCCCATGGTCCTTTCAGGAACCCCAGCATCCACTTAGGACGATAGAGAAATAGTGGTTATGTGCCCATATCCACCTTTTAAGGTAGGCAACATCGCTACTTTCACTCTACAGGACGCAAAGAAGAACACGCAAGGTGTCCATTCAAAAAGGCACATTGTGCCCCTCAATGGTTAATCCTCCTGATTTTGAAAACACAGTAAATGCCCTGTCTCAGGTGTCAGGCACTGACATCAACTGGGCTAAATGAATAGCTTTTGTGGCTCTGTTCACGAAAGAGTACAAGTTATGAGGTTCTCTAATTGAATAACTCCTTTGTAACAGAATCTAAACTATGGAACTACTTATGCATGATGTTAGATACACTTTATTGGCTTGTATCTAACAGCTCATGGCCTGTTACGCTCTTCTCGACAGTCTGCCAGGGAAAGCCGCTTGAACTGCAGATAAGTCGTACACCTTATATAGCTGGTCGGAACACCCATCTCCAATAGGTTTACAAGACCGCAGGCACAGCGTGCGGCTGACATGCAGTAATGTCTGGCGTAAGAACTGATCTGTATTAGCGACACATTTTTTGCCCAGCACATTATGACAAAAGTTTTTGGAGTGTAATTTAAGGAAACCGACCCAAACATGGTCAGTCTACATATACTGCAGAATAGAAAAGTGAAACCGCAACAAATCGTACATGTGTATCTGTCACACGGACACCTCAGATGGGCAGTCGCACAAGCTGTAGAGGACATCTGCAACCACACCGAGGGATATACAGCATAAGGCTGTAACGGATGCAATGATAGAAAGTAAAATGAGGAAGCAGCCATTGCATCTTGTGTTCTCCCTACAAGAAAGACAGACAGGAGGGGGGAGAGGGAGAGAGAGACTGTATGGGGCGAGAATGACATGACAGGGATATACCGGAGATTAGCAAAAGTTCAAGTGCCGTAAATCTATTCCATTATTGACGCCGCTGAGCCTCAGACAGATACGGCGGACTGAACTGTCTACAATATAAAAGACAGGAAGAGGTAAACCAGATTAGCATCGCATCACTATTGTGCATCAGTCAGTGCGGATGTCACCGCCGAGCCTCAGGAGCAAATGCATTTTATTACCATGTAGTCTTAAATGAAGACAAACGGCATTTACCCTCTATAGGCGGGATGTAATGGCGTACAGGTTTGCTGGAGGTCCAGGGTGCCGGCCGAACTAATTTACAAAAGCAAAACACTGCTTGAACATATGAACTAAAGCTCTGCCCATTATTACCATTTATATAGCGCCATATGCGAGACGCTTCCCCAATTTATCAGTCACTAGACACATTGCCAAGACATGACACAGCAGGTGCCTCAATGATACCTCCAGTCCCTAATGGGCCCAATATTTCCGAATATTCTCTCACCCAGAATACGGTTTTCTACGCTGGCTGACATTACAGCTGTACAATAGACAGCACAGCCTCTAATAGAACACACAGGCACATCACTGAGTATCACATACACACTACACTAACCTTCCTCTTTACCGCTGGGCGAGAGGGGTCACATGACTCCGCATTTCTTCCATATTACAGAGAAACTGAAATGACTGTAAAAGTGTGATAATTACACATCTGGCCGCAAAGCTTATTTATAGGATAGCAGAACCCCTTTCATGCCACACATGCAGGGGAATTTACACCGTCACGAGCTCTGTTTTCCAGGGCAGAGGTGTTTACGGATGTTGCTACAGGCAACTAACACACCAGGTTACATGGTTGCGAAACACATGGCTCGATTTAGAGCTGTACGGAGATAACACAGCGGCTCAGCAATGATATGCGAATGTCGCACGGGGAGACCTCTTGTCGGCTTTTGCTGCGTCATCAGATCAGCTGCGATAACATTGGACATCTGAGTAATCTCTGAATAAGGCCCACAGAATGGATCCAGAAATACAATGCTATTGAGGAAGCAAACAATGGGGTCGATTCAATTCACTGACCATTGAATAGCGCCGGGAGTTAGCTCCCGTCGCTATTCAATTCAGCTCCAGTTAAGTCGGCGAAGGCCCGTTCTTGCCGACTTAACAGGCTGAATTGTCGGGAGAACGGGCATTCTCCGACTTAATTCCCCGGCGCGATGCCGATTCCCGACAGAATCAGCCTCGCGCCGGCCGCACTTTCGTCGGGTTTCGTCTCTCGTCCCCCGGGGGTGAGAGAAGAATTCCCGACAATTGAGGGTCACTTGTCGCTGTATTGAATAGCGCCGGGAGCTTACTCCCAGCGCTATTTAACTGTCAGCTAATTGAAATCGACCCCAATGGCAGGACAGTATCCGCAAGCCAATAAATGAAGATCATCTACTAACACCTCTATATCGCAGGTGCTCCGGACATCAAAGGCAAGGTTTATGTTTTTCATTCACTGGGAATAGTGCAAGAAGAAAGTATTCCAGTCCTTTAAATGGGGATGAGGCTTGTAGGAAGGATCACCTGTTCCCTAAGTCTAATAACCCTGTAACCCATTATCTGCGGGGGCAGGCAGGCCCACAGTCATCCTGTTGTCACAGCACGTGTGTGTGTGTGAACCAGCCCTGAAGCTAGATTACACTACATGAAGCAATGCAGTCGTGTAACCTTACGTTTCCTACCTCCATGTCATTCGTAGGAAGAGTTTTTGATGTCGGTAACCTGTGGCTGCTCTGTAGGACTCTCCTGTGTTACAGCACGCACGGACCCGACGCTGAAGGAAGTCAGGGATTTTGATCCGGAGTAGAAATGCAAATTGCAAATGTCCACAGACATAAAAGCGGATGACATGTGTGCGTCCTGGGCCAAATCTGTGATCACTGCGCTGATCTCTGGCGGATTAGCAACGTGAACACAAGGCCGCGGTACAATCACACGATCACTCAGAAGCGTTACTTGCCCTCCAGATAATTGCCTCTTCAAGTCAAAGTCAAATAAGCATCTTGTGAAAAGCCTGAAGGCAGAGATGTTCGGGGGAGAACCGATCTCTGGATTTGCAGCCAGACAGTTTTAGACGGGACGGAAACCTATTACGGAGCAATTTGTACCGGTCTGTAACAGTTGCACAGGCAGGTTATAGTGCGCTTGTGGTCGGTGACCCGTCGCACATGGAAACTCGTGGTACATTCACCATTTTTTTTTTTTTTTAAATAGACAAATACTGTATGCGCAGTTGGGGAATTATGGGAACACATGTGTAAATGCACGGATCATTGCTTTAAAAGGCTGACATTTGGGAACAAATTGCCTTGGGACATTCTCACATAACAATTGATATGTTAATGCGACGGTCACCAGCAAGGAGGTCTCTGGCACTCTCTCTCTCTATTATATACAGGTTGAGTATCCCATATCCAAATATTCCGAAATACGGAATATTCCGAAATACAGAATTTTTGGAGTGAGATAGTGAAACCTTTGTTTTCTAATGGCTCAATGTACACAAACGTTGTTTAATACACAAAGTTATTAAAAATATTGGCTAAAATGACCTTCCGGCTGTGTGTATAAGGTGTATATGAAACAAATACATTCTGTGCTTAGACTTGGGTCCCATCACCATGATATCTCATTATGGTATGCAATTATTCCAAAATACCGAAGAATTTGATATCCAAAATACCTCTGGTCCCAAGCATTTTGGATAAGGGATACGCAACCTGTATCTATATATCTATATTAGTGTGAGATCACAGGATTGGTTAAAAAGATCACAGGGCGGAACTACCCCCGTGGGATTGTATGTAAGAGCAGGATAACAAGAGTGTCTGTGAGCACTGTGTAGAGAGGGTTACAGTACGAATGGTCGAATGTTATGGTCGACAGTCATTAGGTCGACATGGATAAATGGTTGACACATGAATGGTCGATACAAGGTGGTTGTTTTGTTTTTTTACTATTTTTGGTGTCGTTTTCTGCGTAAAGTGACGGGGAACCCCAATTAGTGCACCGCGTCCGCTCGCCATGCTTCGGGCAGATTACCGTTCCCAATCGTAGTCCACGTGGATCGTAAAGTATGGAGTAGTTCCCCAAAAGAAAGGGGGGGGGGAGGAAAAACCCATATCGACCTCTTCATGTGTTGACCATTTGTCAATGTCGACCAATAGTGGTCGACCATCCAAACGGATACCTGTATAGAGATACCCTCCTGACTAAGAGGAGAGATAAAACCTTCTGTAACATCTAGAAGTGTGGAACTGCTGTGAACATCTGTATGCCCTAAAATAAGGGAAGACTATTAAACTATTTTATTTAAAAAATAAAAAATAAAAATAAAAACAGCCTTGCCTTCAAGACAACTGCCTTCATCTTGGACCAGCAGGAATGCAACATACAGTCCCGTTCTCCACCTTTTTTGGGTTGGGCCCAGCATCTCCAAGCTCCGCCCTCTGCCAGCTACCGTGTAGGGCCTGGTCCAAGACAGTGACCAGTGGGGTGCAACTGACACCCGCCAGGAGGTGTGGCAGCAGCGTATCCATGCATACGCAGCAGCAAGTAGCATCAGGTGCCGCTGGTAGGACCCAGGGTAGAAACGTGGTTCCAGGTGGTTAGTGATACCACTAGGATGTGGGCAGGGCGCATGGCTTCTATTCACGCAACAGGGGCATGGCAAGGGCAGCCTAGCATGAAGACTAGGTGCCGCGTTGAATGAACCTGGTGGTGGCAGCAAAATTCCTGCCCACTGTGCAGTCATGTCGTTTCCAAAACTCCTCATTAAAAATGTTCCTTTTCCTGAGATCATCAAAGACAGAGTCAGAGTGAGACAGACCAATACCACCCCTCCCGGATAGCCAAACTGACCACAAGAAGAGTCATGTCAGCAGCCTAAACTTCCTCATTCGCAGCACCATGCTCATAGCACATCAGCCTATCCAAATAAACATCTCCGAGAGACGCAGCCAGCTCTACAAGCTGATGAATTTCCATAACAATGGGATCATCATTTATGCAGCAATCCCATCTACAGAACACTCTGCACGTCTTCCACGGCAAACAACAATACAAGCAGAAAGTAACTAGAGCAGAATATTACTCTCCGCAAAGTTCTGCATTTGTTTGTGCCTTCCGCAGGACTGCATTTATCATTCACAGAACAGACCAATGAGCACTGCCTGCCACACAGACACTCGTAGTGTTCATTCTAGCACCCTGCACCTTTCAAAACACGTGTAGTTCCTCTCTCCTGCCTGGGGTGTCGCTCTCTGCTCTGATGCTTCTCAGCACATTCTGGTTTGTATCTTAGGCCCTCATTCCGAGTTGTTCGCTCGCTAGCTGCCTTTAGCAGGATTGCAAACGCAAGGCCGTCGCCCTCTGGGAGTGTATCTTAGCTTAGCAGAATAGCGAACGAAAGATTAGCAGAATTGCTACTAAATAATTTCCTGCAGTTTCTGAGTAGCTCCAGACCTACTCACAGACTGCGATCACCTCAGTCCGTTTAGTTCCTGGTTTGACGTCACAAACACGCCCTGTGTTCGGCCAGCCACTCCCCTGTTTCCCCAGCCACTCATGCGTTTTAGCCTGGCACGACTGCGTTTTTTTAGCACACTCCCGGAATACGCTCAGTTACCTCCCAGAAACGCCCCTTTCCTGTCAATCACTCACCGATCAGCAGTGCGACTGAAAAGCGACGCATGAACACCAGCAAATCTACTAAGTTATGTGTTAAATAACTTAGCGCATGCGCGCTGCATACCATGTGCATTTACCACCTAATCGCTGTGTGGCGAAAAACGGCAACGAGCGAACAACTCGGAATGACCACCTTAGTGCGGAGATACAGAGCAGAGAGTTCTGAGAAGCACTAGAGCAGAGAGTGACACCCCAGGCAGGAAAGAGGAACTGCATGCGTTTTGAAAGGTGCAGGGTGCTAGAATGAACACTACACTCACCTGTACTCACCTACAAACCGCCCTGCAACAGTACATACGCACGCTCACCTAGTCACCTACTGACCACTGCTGCAGCCGCGGCCTAGCCAACAGGAGCATGAGGGAAAGGACGGGACAGAGAGTGCTAGGAGAGCCCGCAGACATGGACAATACTTGCTACGACCTGCTGCAGAATGGTACAATGGCACCGTTCATATACCCAAGCAGTGACTGGTGAGGGAGTAAGTGGACCTGGACACTCCCTATGGAGTAACCTTTACCAGCAGGGAAGACCACATATCATTCCGACCCGATTAATCCATAGCTGGAGTGAGAATGCAGTATGGTCCCTCTTCCAGGGCCACAAATAACTCTTCTACCTACAAGACAGATCGACACACGAGGATCAACAGTGTCTACAGTCACACAGCAATTATACCATGACAGCCGGCCACTACAGCATATTCAGATGGCAAGGTCCGCAGGTCACAGCGGCAGTCTGAGGAAGCTAGAACAGGGGTTCCCATCCACGGTCTAGGCACACTAACAGTCCAGGTTTTAAGGATAGCCATGCTTGACCATAGGTGACAGTTATACCTGCATGATTTTTATTTATTTATCCACCTGGTCTCAAGAACAGATATCACAAAAACCTGTTAGTGCACCTTGAGAACTGATGTTGGAAGCTTACACAACCCACCTCCCTTTCCTTTACAGGAACCTCATTAGTGTTCCCTCTAGGCAGGGCGCCGGAGTTCAGGCGCGCATGGCAAAGTCGCGCGGCCGAAACGGGGGCACAGTCATGCAAAATAGGGGGCGTGGCCACACCCCCATCATTTTAGTGGGCGGTGCGGCCCACAGACACTGCTATGAGGGGCGTCTGTGGCCGTTGACGTCACTGTTGGGGGCGTGCCCAGCACCTCCGTCAGTGCTGGGCTTTCCCCAGCTCTCTCCCAATGCGTGAATGGATGCCGCGTGCATGCGCACGGCATCTTTACACGCTGGGAGGGCAGGAAGCGGGCGGCTGTTCTAGCAGGGCGCCGCAAAAGGGGCAGGGCGGGTTTTGCCTGCTAAAAACGGGCAGGGCGCGGCACCCTGCTAAAACAGCCTAGAGTGAACACTACTCATTCTTCCAGCACATGCCTCCAGAGAATATACTGCGCTCAGCCCCCTACGAAGCAGTAACCGTACATTCCACAAGAAGTAAAACACTATACAGTACCTACTCATACAGCAGGTAATGAGGGAGGAAGATGGACAGGCGGCAAACCAGCCATTGCTAATAAATATTAGTAAAAAGCTATTTCGATGAACATCAGCAAACTGTGAAACCCTATGTGCCGCTTTAGGATTTATCAAAGCAAGTCATAAGGTCGTAACAAGGAAGAAGAGACCAACGAAATCCAGCTAAAATAACAGTTCTAGCAAAAGAGCTCATTACACAATGGCAAATACAAACTAAAACAACAGTTCTGGAATCCTACATGTCAGTTATCTACACCGCTCAAGGGTTTGTTACTTTCAGAGAAACCTGAATTTACAGAGACAGGAGAAGTAAAAAAACAAACCTGGATTTTGGTACTTGCCAGTAAATCCCTATCTTTGATTCCACAGGGGGCACTGAAAGCCCACCCTGCGCTGTTCTTTCCTGCCATAGTGAGTAGTGTTTGTTTGTTGTGACTGTGGGGGGTAATTCAGACTTGTTCGCAGGTGGGGCAGATATAACATGTGCAGAGAGAGTTAGATTTGGGTGGGTTATTTTATTTCTGTGCAGGGTAAATACTGGCTGTTTTATACTTACACTGTAATTTAGATTTCAGTTTGAACACACCCTACCCAAATCCAACTCTCTCTGCACATGTTACATCTGCCCCCCCCCCCCTCCCCTCCTGCAGTGCACATGGTTTTGCCCAACTGCTAACAAATTTGCTGCTGCGATCAGGTCTGAATTAGGCCCTGTATCCGTTCTTACAGATTTATCTTTTCACAATGTTACTGTTGTTCTGTCGTTGTTGTTCTCCTCCTCGGGCTCAGTTTCTGCAACTGGTCTGGAGGGGAGGAGCCAGTCACACTATTACATTTTTAAGTGCTGGCTCCCATCGATGTACTAGTTGTTGAATAACCTGGGGATGGAGTTCCCACTCTCCCGGGTGTAGATCTTGACGACTTAGGTAGCCTGCTTCACAGTTTTCGACTCCTGGAATAAACACTGCTGATATTGCCTCAACATATTCCTCGGGCCGCTTGAGAATGCGAGTTACTTCTCTCACTGGCGCTCTCCTGCGAGTGCCCCCTTGTCAATCTATGTACACCACAGCTGTGGCATTGTCTGATGGCTCTACCATTGTTGAAAAATCGAGCAAATTGGAGAGCATTGTATATCGCTGTTAATTGGAGAATGTTTTTTTTTGTTTAATCAGGTTTTTATTAAGGATTTTCAATGTATAAACAGAAGAAGGGGGAAACACCCATATATATATATATATATATATATATATATATATATATATATATATATATATATATATACACACACACACACACACACAGGTAGAAAAACATCCATATCAACAGTGTACAATAATAATTACAAGTTTAGTCGTACAGATGTCAAAGGGAGGGTATTCAACTCCATGGAGATGAATGGATGCAATAGGGGTAGAATATACCAAGTAATACAGAAAATGGAGCTGTTCTACCCTAGGTGAAAGTGTTTTCATATGCAGTGCTTATATAGATTAATTGAATAGGAGAGTAAAAGAATAGAAGCGCCCGAGGGCAATAAGATAGAAATAGATAGAGGTGAGAAGGAGGAGAGGGAAAGGGTAAGAAAAGGAAAGATGGGGTTGTAGAAGTTGGGGTAGGGGGTGGGGGGGGTTACCACTTAACAAGTCAATGGGATATAGAGAATTAAGATTTCAGTTATCATCCAGGGGAGTGGCTAAGTAGGCCTGGGAGGTTTTGTATTCCAACCAGGGGGACCATGTGGATTCGAATTCACGAGATTTGCCTATCGATGTGAGGAACAAGTCTTCCATTTTCATAAAATAATTCAATTTAGTGAACCATGTACGACACGTAGGAGGGTTGTGGGATCTCCATCTAGCCAGGATAGCCGCACGTGCTGCATTGCTTAAGTGTCGTAGCAGGGAGTGTTTGTGTTGAGATATTGGGATTGTGGAGTGGTTGATAAGCCAGAAAGCTGGGTCATGAGGGGTTTGGGTCTTAAGAATGATCTGAGAGATGCGTATAACTTCCTGCCAAAAGGGTCGGATTAGTGAGCATGTCCACCAGATATGTAAAAGAGTGCCAGATGAGGAGGAGCATCGCCAACATAGAGCCGACGAGGATGGGTACATAGCATGGAGGAGGGAGGGGTGTCTGTACCATCTCGTCATAACTTTATATTGAGTCTCTCTTACTTGGACACAGACAGAGCTTGTATGGGTTTTTAAGCATATTTTTTCCCAATCTCTACACGACAGAGAGATGCCCAGGTCTCTTTCCCATGCAACAGCAAAGGATGGGGTGACTGTGGGTTGGGAGTGGCAGGCAATTTTGTAAAGCGCGGAAATAGTGTGGGTTGGGTCATGTACGGCAACGCAAAGTTTCTCAAAAAGGGTCATCTCTCTGGCGGCGTTTTGGAGTCTAGAGTTGGATATTAGGAAATGTCTTATTTGTAGGAATTTCCAAAAGTCCTGTTGGGGGATGTCCCACTTCGCCTTGAGTTCTGAGAATTGTTTGACTCCAGTTGATGACACCATCTGGCCGACCCTGAACAAACCTGCTGAAGCCCAATGTGAAAAGTGGGCTGGGTCGATTCCCGGTGCAAATTCAGGGTTGGCCAGAAAGGACGTCAGGGGGCTAAATTTAGAAGAGATGTAAGGTAATGTGCGCAATGATTTCCACGTAGTAAGTGTAGGAGTAATGGTGGGGTGGGGGAGGAGCAGTTTGGGGAGGGAGGGGAGCCAGGGAAATATTTCTGGGAATTGTTGTATGTATAGGCCCTCCAATTTCACCCATTGTTTAAGTTCGCGGTATCTTGTCCAATCTATGATTCTATTCAATAGGATGGCATGGTAATAATTTTTTATGTTTAAGGCCACCACTTACAATCGGCTTTGTCAATTGGGAGCTACGAATCCTAGGTCTCCTACGTTGCCAGATAAATTGTCGAATCAAGAGTGAGATTGATCGAAACCAGGTCTAATTGGAGAATGTTAATAGGCAATGCTGCTTCCGGTGGAGTCCAGCAGCTCTGAAGTTGACAGTCCAACATCACCACCCCCTAGCCTCTCAGACTGGCATCCGTGGTGAGCAGAACCCAGTCTGACATACCGAATAGTCTCCCCTGTGACAGGTTCGTGGTTTTTGTCCACAGGAGAAGGGAAGACGGCTGTACTAGCTGATGAAGAAATAGGTGTGATCCAGACTACTGGGGGAGAAGCTCCAGTAGGAAAGGTCATGAATGGAATCGGCCTCGAAAACGGCTACCATCTTTCCCAGAAGCCGAATGCAGAGATGAACCAGTACTCTGCGGGGTTGCAATACCAAACGCACAAGTTATTGAAGGAAGCGAATCTTGCCGTGCGGAAGAAAAATCTTCTGGAATACAGTGTCCAGGAACACACCCAAAACCTGAATTCTCTGAGACAGCTGTAGCGGAGACTTTTGACAATTTAAGATCCAGTCGTGTTGTATGGCAGACAGTGAGTCAACCCAATGATGTACGGAGGTGCTACCCTCCCTTTCCCCCTCCCACTATGGCATTTTTATTTTATTTTTTTAATGCTACAGTGGTACTGTGATGACGCGTGGACTATGGCGCCATGTTGCAGAGTGTGAAGCAGTACTAGCGCCTGTTACTGCACAGGCTGGGTTCCAAAGCAGCAACCCCCCCCCACCCCCCAACCCTGTAAATGGATGGGACATCCAGACACTCTGCCAAGTAGAGCGTTGGGATTTACTTACCAGTCCTGCCATGCTGACCGATGCAGGCCGATGCAGGCACTGGCTGAGGGGACCCTAAGAGCAGCCGCACGCAGCTCCGTTGGGTACACCTAAGGGACCCTGGCTGCAGCTTTGGTCAGCTGTGGCAGGATCCCCCATAGGTGCAGACACAGAGGGCCAGTCTGTCCTCCAATTCAAAAGGTCCAGAATGTTTCATGAAGTATTAAAATAAAAAAAAATAAAAAAGGAGAATAAAACACTGGAGCCACGCAGAGAAAGAACCGGTTCCCTATTCACATTTCTAAAACTGGTTCGGAGGGGGAGGAGCCAGTCACACTTCTACATTTTTAAAGTGCCAGCTCCCATCTACATCCCCCCCCCACTCTTAAGCCTCCAGTGTGGAGGACAGATAAAAAAAAAAAAAATATATATATCATCATTATAGAGACTGACTGACTCAGAAGTTTATTCCCAAATAACAGGCAAATTGTTGCAATTACATAAAATTGTAGCTAGTACATAAGAGAGAGTGTGTAACCCTCTGAATGACAAGGTGCACAGTTTTTATTATAATAACATAACCATTTACTTGGCAACATACTACCGCCATTGCTTATGGATACAAGAAGATTTATGTTTGGGATGTACCTTGTAAACCGAACGCACAGTGGGCCTCCTGACATGAACCAGGCAGGGGAATACCCTATAAACCAGCGCATTGTCTCCATGTGGGATGGTGACAGCAGCTGAGGGATACGGGGAGGAATCTCTACTTCATACCAAGGTGATTACATCACTCGGCCGAGGAAACACGGGGAGGGAGTGCGATATATAAGCCCTTTCCTCCTGCCAGTTGCTAGCCAACATGAATCACAATTTACAGAGTAACTGGGAGTGGGGAGGCTTGTTACCAAGCCAAGTTTCACCGAGATGGCTCAGCCCATCTTCCTGTGGATTCTCGGTGACACAACAAGTCACAATGAAACAAAAAATGGCAAAAAAGAAAATGCAACAGATATTTAGAAGCAGCCCCGTGGCCTAGACCCAGACGAGGTAGCTACTCCCTGGGCTGGGAACCAACATTAGTGGAACATTCCTTTTACAAACGGGCGACTTAATTAAGCCCCACACTGTTGCCTTCACCAAAGAGAACATGGGACCCCTGCATTATATACACATGGGGCCCCTGCATTATATACACAGGCCCAAATGGCATCAGCAGAGACACTTGTTCGTAGGGGGTTACATTCTAGATCGCAGGCCACCCACCTTAGGACCACAGAGGAACCGTAGGATGGAGCCTGCTGACACGGTGGCGATTCGGCGAGACAGGGAATTAGTATTATTTTATTTTATTTTTTTTATGGTTATGAGGGTTTGCATGTATATTGAAAGCAAGGGCATCCACAGGTATGGCTCACACATCATATTAATTAAGCACATAACTACCTAGAATTTTCAGTGTTATAAAATGCTGGCCTACCCGTTCGTCAGACTAATGGTTAGCTGGTCTGCAAGAGGAGGCATCAGTGACTTTCAAATAGGGGTGAATGTTGGGACATTGTCAGCTCAGCTTACTAGTGTAGCAACTGTGAATATAAGGTGGAACTCTGAGGGGGAAAAAAAAAATTAAAGGGGAGACAGGGTGAGAAGCACAGACAAGGTGCGGGATACCCACACACTCATTTCAAGTACAAGGCAAACGTGGGAGCAACTGCTGAGCAATGGGCTGCAAATTGCAGAAAGAACTATTTGTTGAGGGGTAAGCAGCCTGTGGCACTCCAGCTGCTGGGGGACTGCACATTCCAGCATGCCCTGCCACAGTTTTAGCATGCAATAATTTCATGCCGGAGTGCCACAAGTTGCCTATCCCTGTTGTAGTTTACTCAAGAGCTGGTCTGATGAGACGTCCCTGGCATCAACACAAGCTCGCCACAGCAGAGGATGCTGCACAATGTATTCTGTACTGCCAACCGAATCCAGAGCAATGGAGGGAGGTCAGAGGAATCATCTGTCACCAGGAAGTCAGCACATGGGTCACAACACCTGCAGCCCTGACAGTGAGTGCCCAACACCAGAGGGTTCTGTAATCCTGCCATGGATCAGGTGCAGAACCCAGGGTCACCCGTAATTTCCTTATTACACACCGATCATCATGTTGCTGCAGCATTTACCTCCTGACAATGTGGACTCTCACTGGACAACAAGGCGCTCAGCCAGAACAAGCCATGGCTTGACACGCAGGACACCAACGTACGGGTACACACGCAGGACACAGAAAACAAGCAAGCGTGGCAGAAGGAAATACTGACAGCGTAGTCATTATAAGGATATATAGACATTTATAGGGGGAAATGCGCCATGTATTGAGTTCAGCCCCATCAGTTACACTATACTATATCAGCACAACATTACAGCGCAGAACACTAGTCACATATCAGAGAGGGGGGGATAAGAACAACCTTATACTGGGGAGCGCGGGGGCACCAGTCACACAGCCATCAGCAGTAACGCTGCGTACAGACTGGCACACTATCAGGGGCAATTACACAGCACTGCCTGCATGGACAGCCGAACATCACTGGCTCTATACTCCCTGCATACATGTAACCTTCAGCATAATGATCAGTAATGACCCAAAACCGACCGACACAGCAAGACGGGCAATAACCAAGGGGGCACTGCATACAGGTCAGCCGTGCAAGACTATGGGGTCACTGCATACAGGTCAGCCGTGCAAGACTAACCAATCGCTACATATGACCTTTGTACAATATATATATATATATATATATATATATATATATATATATATATATATATACACACACACACACACACACATATATATATACATATACACACACATACATATACACACACACACACACACACACAATATGGCAATTTCTCCAAGTGTCATCTTAGTGTAGCCTATAATTTGATGTACTGGGCACATACATGTAATGACATACTTTCTTTGTATAGCGCTATGTATGTGCAGATATGAATGACATATCTCTGTGGCATCTCTGTACAGCGCTGCGTAAATCATGGTGCTATATAAAAATAATAATAAATACTAATAATAGTCAATGCCATATATAACATAAGGCAAATAAATGCCTGACAACATAGACATATAAACGTGTGTGTATGTATGTATATATATATATATATATATATATATATATATATATATATATATATATATATATATATATATATATATATGTGTGTACCAGTGCACATACCTGTATATGAGGTGGGAGGGGGACTGGGTGTGCACTATACACAGTGAGGCTCCAGGTGAGCAGATTACACAGCGGGATCATAGAGAATACACAGGGTGGGGGTGTAATGTGGGGCAGATAATGTGGGGCAGATACTGCGGGGGGGGGGAATATACACACACATACACCCAGCCAATCAGCCCAGCTCCTGCCCGCCTTACCTCGTGCTGTCTCCGGCTCCCCGCCGCTGCCGCTCCCCGCTCGGTTCCCTGTCAGGCGGGAGCTGCTCCAGCAGTACCCGGCCACACCCAGATACCACGACTGCTGACAGGCGATTGGCCGACGATTAGCCCGGGCCGGACGTCATGGGAGGGGCGGTGCCCGCGGCTCAAGCCTCGCTCTCGCTTGTCACGTGACCATGGAACGCAGTCATGTGACCCCCCAGGCACTGACAGCTCTCAGGGACATATTATATAGTATATAGCTGGTGCTGTATATATCTGGCTGGGGAGGTGCAGGTGAATGCAACAGGATGTGATAGTTTTATTTACGTATATATAGCAACCAATCAGATGCTGTTTATCATTTTCCAGATTCAGTAGAGAAATGACAGCTGGAATCTAATTGGTTGCTATCAGCAACATATTCACTTTTTCTGTTTTTGAGGAATACACACTTGTACGCTTGGTTTGCTACTCATCATCATCATCATCATCATTGTGCACTTACATCTAGCCCTGTATGGCCTTCACCACATGTAGTAGTGATGTTTATACACATAATGCCACTGTTAGTAGTGCCACTTATACATAATGCCACCAGTAGTAGTGCAGCTCATACATAATGCCCCTAGTAGTAGTGCAGCTTATACATAATGCCCTCAGTAGTAGCGCAGCTTATACATAATGCCCCTAGTAGTAGCGCAGATCATACATAATGCCCCTAGTAGTAGTGCAGTTTATACATAATGCCCTCAGTAGTAGTGCAGCTTATACATAATGCCCCAGTAGTAGCGCAGCTTATACATAATGCCCCCAGTAGTAGCGCAGTTTATACATAATGCCCTCAGTAGTGGCGTCGCTTATACACATAATGCCCCCAGTAGTGGCGCAGCTTATACATAATGCCTTCAGTAGTGGCATCGCTTATACACATAATGCCCCCAGTAGTAGCGCAGCTTATGCATAATGCCCCCAGTAGTGGTGCAGCTTATACATAATGCCCCCAGTAGTGGCGCCGCTTATACACATAATGCCCTCAGCAGTAGCAATTTGTGTTGTTTTTTTGTTTTTTTCTTCTTGCATTTGTTATTGGATATAATATACGGTCTGTATATAATTTCTGCAACTGATATGATTCTGCTATTTTGACTGTCCGCTTTGAAGGAAAATGATCTATTACACAGGTTGGGTACAAAATCCCAGCAGTCGGGATCCCAACAGTCAGAAAGCCGATACTGTAATCCTGACGACCAAAATCCCAACATATCCCGGTATTATCACCCTACCCCTAATCCTAACCCACCCCTCTCGCAGCCTAACTCTAACCGTCCTCTCCCGTAGTTTAAGCATAACACTCCCCCACCCACCCCCACCCTCCATGGCCTAACCCTAACCTCCCCCACTACCACAGCCTAAGCATAAGCCTCCCCCTAGTGCCAAACCCTAAACCCAGTACTTACCTCCAGGATTCCAGTGCAGCAGGCTTGTGTTGCCAGGCCATGCATGTATAGAGGCATCGCCTGAACCACCAATAGGCAGAACAGGCTGCAGCCTGAAGCACTGGGTCCTGGGGGGTGCAGCGGGTGCGGACATCACGTGCGTCATGACACCGTGCTTCGTACCCGCCCGCGCTCCCAGAGCCGATCCAGCCTGCGCCATGCCCGCCCGCACCTTTACACTCCCCTTTATTTTTCCTCTTCCCCCCTACCGTCCTATCTCTCTACCTCCCTCCCCTGACCCATCTCTCCTTGTACGTCCAATGCCCCATCCCGGCTCGGAGCTCAGCCTCGGGACCAGCTGGGGAGGGAGCGGGCTGCCCCAGCTGGTCCCGAGGCTTCAGCTGCAGTACAGGGATGTCTGCTTCTCACCGCAGAAAGAAAGTGTATATATATGTATATATATATATATATATATATATATATATGTATACACTGCTCAAAAAAATAAAGGGAGCACTTAAACAACACAATGTAACTCCAAGTCAATCACACTTCTGTGAAATCAAACTGTCCACTTAGGAAGCAACACTGATTGACAATCAATTTCACATGCTGTTGTGCAAATGGAATAGACAACAGGTGGAAATTATAGGCAATTAGCAAGACACCCCCAATAAAGGAGTTGTTCTGCAGGTGGTGACCACAGACCACTTCTCAGCTCCTAAGCTTTCTGGCTGATGTTTTGGTCACTTTTGAAAGCTGGCGGTGCTTTCACTCTAGTGGTAGCATGAGACGGAGTCTACAACCCACACAAGTGGCTCAGGTAGTGCAGCTCATCCAGGATGGCACATCAATGCGAGCTGTGGCAAGAAGGTTTGCTGTGTCTGTCAGCGTAGTGTCCAGAGCATGGAGGCGCTACCAGGAGACAGGCCAGTATATCAGGAGATGTGGAGGAGGGCGTAGGAGGGCAACAACCCAGCAGCAGGACTGCTACCTCCGCCTTTGTGCAAGGAGGAACAGGAGGAGCACTGCCAGAGCCCTGCAAAATGACCTCCAGCAAGCCACAAATGTGCATGTGTCTACTCAAACGATCAGAAACAGACTCTTTGAAGGTGGTATGAGGGCCCGACGTCCACAGGTGGGGGTTGTGCTTACAGCCCAACACCGTGCAGGACGTTTGGCATTTGCCAGAAAACACCAAGATTGGCAAATTCGCCACTGGCAACCTGTGCTCTTCACAGATGAAGCAGGTTCTCACTGAGCATATGTGACAGACATGACAGAGTCTGGAGACGCCAAGGAGAACGTTCTGCTGCCTGCAACATCCTCCAGCATGACCGGTTTGGCAGTGGGTCAGTAATGGTGTGGGGTGGCATTTCTTTGGAGGGCCGCACAGCCCTCCATGTGCTCGCCAGAGGTAGCCTGACTGCCATTAGGTACCGAGATGAGATCCTCAGACCCCTTGTGAGACCATATGCTGGTGCGGTTGGCCCTGGGTTCCTCCTAATGCAAGACAATGCTAGACCTCATGTGGCTGGAGTGTGTCAGCAGTTCCTGCAAGACGAAGGCATTGATGCTATGGACTGGCCCCCCCGTTCTCCAGACCTGAATCCAATTGAGCACATCTGGGACATCATGTCTCGCTCCATCCACCAACGCCACGTTGCACCACAGACTGTCCAGGAGTTGGCGGATGCTTTAGTCCAGGTCTGGGAGGAGATCCCTCAGGAGACCATCCGCCACCTCATCAGGAGCATGCCCAGGTGTTGTAGGGAGGTCATACAGGCACGTGGAGGCCACACACACTACTGAGCCTCATTTTGACTTGTTTGAAGGACATTACATCAAAGTTGGATCAGCCTGTAGTGTGTTTTTCCACTTTAATTTTGAGTGTGACTCCAAATCCAGACCACCATGGGTTAATAAATTTGATTTCCATTGATAATTTTTGTGTGATTTTGTTGTCAGCACATTCAACTATGTAAAGAACAAAGGATTTAATAAGGATATTTCATTAATTCAGATCTAGGATGCGTTATTTTAGTGTTCCCTTTATTTTTCCGAGCAGTGTATCTATATATATATATATATATATATATATCTGTCAATAGAACATATATAGGGGGCGCTCCATAGTGCATAAAAACTTTTTATTTTTAAAATTATACACAAGGTATTTAAAACCAACTGTAAGTATTCGTACCAGAAGGCAACCAGTGTGGGCTGGTTACCACGTGATTCAAATCAAAATGATCAATTGGAAAGGCAGAAACAAGTGTCAGGCGATCATACCGGATACCTCCACCCGCCGACGGCTGGTCTCCCCAGACTCTCGGGCAGGAATCACACACGTCCCCGACTCCTCGCTCAGCAATGCCAACGATCGTGTACGTCACCAGACTCCGCGGAGTCTGGTGACGTACACGATCGTTGGCATTGCTGAGCGAGGAGTCGGGGACGTGTGTGATTCCTGCCCGAGAGTCTGGGGAGACCAGCCGTCGGCGGGTGGAGGTATCCGGTATGATCGCCTGACACTTGTTTCTGCCTTTCCAATTGATCATTTTGATTTGAATCACGTGGTAACCAGCCCACACTGGTTGCCTTCTGGTACGAATACTTACAGTTGGTTTTAAATACCTTGTGTATAATTTTAAAAATAAAAAGTTTTTATGCACTATGGAGCGCCCCCTATATATGTTCTATTGACAGATATCTTTTCTCCGGAGGAGTTCGGATTGCTGGAAGGGGAGCTGCGGTCCCACTAATATAACGAGGATCTAGTGCACACTGGCAGCATCCACAGGAAGTTGCTGTGATTCAAATATATGGACACACGCTAAGTGTATTTATATATACACATCATATATTTTCTCTGTCACGTATTAATCAGCGCTATATCATATTTGTTTATATATATATATATATATATATATAAAAATACATATATACTTATATTCTAGGCAGAAAAATTGGTGGTGGGGAGGGGGGGGGGGGGCACTTTTGTATTAGCCTAGGGCGGCTGGAACCCTTAATCAGGCCCTGTGTAGAGAACCCACGACTGACCCGCCGGAGCAGTTCATGGCTTTTCCCGCTTTCCAGCCAATGTCACAGGGGAGCTAAGCATTGCTCCGCGGGGCGGCAACGGTTTCTTGTTAAATAATGGTGTCAGATTTCTTATTGCTGTATTACGCGGAAAGTATTTTCTATCGTTGCAAAGCGTTCAGTAGGCCCCTACATTTAAAATGTGATTACATATAGGGCCTTTTTCAGATCTGATCGCTGGGCTGCATTTTTTGCTGTCCTGCGATCAGATTGTCCCCACCTACAGGGGGAGTGTAAATTCGCCGTGCAAGTGTGCGATTGCATGTGTAGCTGAGCAGCAATAATTCACTTTGTGCAGTCTGTACGCAGCCCAGGACTTACTCTTCCAGTGCGATGAGAACAGGCTGATCGGGGCCGGAGCTGACGTCAGACACACTCCCTGAAAATGCTTGGATACGCCTGCGTTTTTACGGACACTCCCTATAAATGCTCAGTTGACACCCACAAATGGCCTACTACTGTCAATCACTTTGCGAACACCCGTGCGAACGGATTTTTGGCACCATCCCAACGCTGACCGACGATGCCCGTTGTTGCTGTTCTACGCGCCTGCACATTGTGGTGCATACGCATGCGCAGTTTGGACCTGATCGCCCGTTGTGCGAAAAAACGCAGCCCAGCAATCAGATCTGAATTAGGCCCATAGTTTGGCACAAAGATTGCACTTTGGCCCTCATTCCGAGTTGTTCGCTCGTTGCCGATTTCTCTATATTGCGATTAGTCGCTTACTGCGCATGCGCAAGGTTCGCAGAGCGCATGCGCTTAGTTATTTTACTCTAAAGTTAGGTATTTTACTCACGGCATTACGAGGATTTTTCTTCGTTCTGGTGATCGAGTGTGATGGACAGGAAGTGGGTGTTTCTGGGCGGAGACTGGCCGTTTTATGGGTGTGTGTGACAAAACGCTGCCGTTTCTGGGAAAAACGCAGGAGTGGCTGGAGAAACGGGGGAGTGCCTGGGCGAACGCTGGGTGTGTTTGTGATGTCAAACCAGGAACGAAACTGACTGAACTGATCGAAGTGGCAGAGTAAGTGTCGAGCTACTCAGAAACTGCTAAGAAATTTCTAATCGCAATTATGCGAATCTTTCGTTGGCAATTCTGCTAAGCTAAGATACACTCCCAGAGGGTGGCGGCTTAGCGTGTGCAATGCTGCTAAAAGCAGCTAGCGAGCGAACAACTCGGAATGAGGGCCCTTGTTAGAGGTTTTCCGTGTTTCTGGTGCCTGTTTCCCAGCCGGGAAGGGACACTGACGTCACTGCTGCTATATTTAAGTAGGGTACTGACAGATTTCCCCTAACGTGTGTTCTGTGATCTCACTGCCGAAGCAGTTTATCGAGATTCCAGCCTAATCTTTGATGGGATCAAGAGACATCTTGTGCAGCGGCCTGGCAGCGGCTGTGACGGGTGAGGAGAGTCATGTGCGCCAGGAAGATGGAACAACTGAAACGAGCAGCTGAAAGGGACAGATGGTTAAAGCGGCAGGACGTTTACCACTGGCTGGTAACAGAGATAACAGGAGGTCTGTGGGGAAAAATGATAATAATGCCATTCCAAATACAACTCAGGAATATTGGAATCGCTTTGTTGTAGGGAAGGGGGGCCTTGAAACGGGGGAAGAATTGTGACTGTAATATCTCCTCTGAACACGGCAGCACACATAATTATCACATACTCCATAGCAACCGGGATGTAAATCTCAGTCTCTTTTTTTTTTCTTTTTTTTTTTTAAAGGCTCCTTTTTATCAAAAAGACAGCAGGTATTTGACAAAAGACAAGTTGCATTTGTGAAAAGTGATTTGTATAGAGATATACAGTAGGTACATTTTATACCAGTCAGCTTCACGTTACTATTCTGTGCTACTGGGGACCGTGTACTCTCAGGGGTATATTTACTAAAGTGCGGGTTTTCAGAATTGTAGATGTTCCTCATAGCAACCAATCAGATTCTAGCTATTATCTTGTAGAAGGCGCTAGATAAATGATAAGTGGATTCTGATTAGTTGCTATGGGCAGCACCTCCACTTCTGAAAACCCTCACTTTAGTAAATATACCCATCAGTCTGTCTTGCTTCCATTCCCCTCCTCACATCATGTCACTGCATACTCGCTTACTTTTAAATCGGGTAGGGCTCCTGGCCACACGGATTAGTGGGTAAGTCTCCTGAAGACAGCCGTCACCCACCACCCAGTTGGTGGCGACGGCCAATGACACAATTCATGTTGACTTGCGTAATCTCGGCACTGTATTTCAAGGCGTGGCCACTTTGACACTATTGAGCAGCCACTCCCTTTACAGCCTTCTTTGCTGTGTCACCCCCCCCCACACCACCCCTATATCAAGTCATACCCCAAACAGTGCTGACCTGGCTGCCCCCTCCCGAAGTTGGCAGTAAGAAAGTCAGCAACTATGTATGACTGCCCTTGTTGCATGCAACGTCTTCACTAACACATCACTCATCTCCTGATATACTCTGTGCTGCTAGTAGGCCATGCTCCTCCCACTATAAAACTCTCAGTCTGTGGTTTCCTGCTGCCTCCATTCCCCTCCTCACATCATGTCACTGCCCCTGTCACATGCAGCCCTGTCCTCACTGACACATCACTCATCTCCTGATATACTCTGTGCTGCTGGGGACCCTGCTCCTCCCACTTTATAACTGTCAGTCTGTGGATTCCTGCTGACTTCATTCCGCTCCTCACATCTGTCACAACTGAGGGCCTGAGCTGACGGGAGGCAGCCTCAGTTGTAGGGGCTGAGATGTACCGGAACCTGGGAGGTTGTATCAGACCCCTGGACATGTAAGTAACATGAATAATAACTGCCCGAAGGCGTGACCACGACAACTTGGATAAAAGTCAATGATGTTTATTATGACAACTCCGCAACACAGCAGCAGTAAAAGAAAACGTAAAAGTCAGCAAAGAATAAATACAGTTCCTGGGTACTACAGGATGGCAGGAGCCACAGGGCACTGGTAGTGTGAGATAGTTCTTATGATCTTCTAGATGGAAAGTCCTTACCAGGCCCGACTGTAGCAATGGAGATAACCCAGGATTGTGCCAGCTGGTGTTCCAGGAAAAGCTGGGTTGCTGAAGATAAAACAGCTGCTGTGGATACTGGCTGGAACCAGACTGTTGTTAGCTCGGAGTGGATACTGGCTGGAACCAGTTAAATAATAAATGAACTTGGGAGCGATGAAATATGAACTGAAATGTAGAACTTGAGAGCGGAGAAATAATAATACCGGTGGAGAGTGGTAAAGTGTAGAAAGGACACCGGCCCTTTAAGGGAAGCTGTACTCTGCTGGAAGCTGAGCTGGAAGCAGGTAATGTTGTAGCTGGAAACAGATGAATCCACAATGGATTGGAGAGTCAGGCTACACCGCAGGTGGAATGCTTGTGCGGGTCTCTATGGTGGAAGTCTTGAGACAGGAGCTGGAACCTGGAAGACAATCACAGGAGAGAGACAAACAGGAACTAGGTTTGACAACCAAAGCACTGACGCCTTCCTTGCTCAGGCACAGTGTATTTATACCTGCAGCAAGGAAGGGATTGGCTAGGCAATTATGCAGATTATCAATACTGAGAACAGATTGGTGGAAATGATCAGCTGACAGAATCCAAGATGGCTGCGCCCATGCAGACACTTGGAGGGAAGTTTGGTTTGTAATCCATGTGGTAATGAAAACAGTAATGGCGGCGCCGGCCACCGGAGACAGGAGGCGCCAGGCTGACAGATGCACATCCAACCACGCGGACACAGCGGAGGCCGCGGCTGACGTAATCGCCACTCAGACACTCTGCATGCAGAAGTTCAGGGACGGCGGCGGAGGCCGCGGGAGACGCCATGCCAGGTGTAATATGGCGTTTACTGACAGCGTCCCAGAGTGACAGGAGAGGATACAGGAATGTACACATCAGGATAACAGATGGGATCCGGTCCTGGAGCGCTGAGCCAGCCTTAGGAGGCATCTGATGGGTAAGAAATGGCGTCCAGATACCCGGATCGTGACAGCACCCCCCCCTTTAGGAGTGGCCCCAGGACACTTCTTTGGCTTTTGAGGAAACTTGGAATGGAATCTCCGGACCAAGGCAGGAGCATGGACATCAGAAGCATTGGTCCATGAACGTTCCTCAGGACCATAACCCTTCCAGTCAATAAGATATTGTAGTTGACCGTAACGGTGACGTGAGTCCAGGATCTTGGCCACTTCATACTCAACGCCTCGTTGAGTTTGGACTTTCGGAGTTGGAGGAAGTGAGGAATGAAACCGATTCAAGATCAGCGGTTTCAACAGGGAAACATGGAATGTCCTGGGTATTTTTAAGAAGGGAGGCAACTGGAGTCTGTAAGCAACAGGATTGATGACTTGTTCAATCTTGAAAGGACCGATATAGCGAGGTGCAAACTTCATACTGGGAACTCTTAACCTCAAATTCTTCGTGGATAACCATACCCGATCACCCACCTTGAGAGCAGGAACTGCTCGACGCTTCTTATCCGCAAACTTCTTGTACCTGAACGATGCCTTGAGCAGAGCTGATCATACGCTCTTCCAGATATTGGCAAACTGATGCAAGGTGATATCCACTGCGGGAACAGAAGTTGCTGGAAGCGGTTGGAACTCAGGGACTTTAGGGTGGAATCCAAAGTTAGTGAAGAATGGTGTTGAAGCAGATGAAGAATGATACTGGTTGTTATGACAGAACTCGGCCCAGGGAAGTAATTGAACCCAGTCATCTTGAGAGGAGGACACATAGATGCGGAGGAAGGCCTCCAAGTCCTGATTCACCCTCTCGGTTTGACCATTGGTCTGAGGATGGTAAGCCGTGGAAAACTTTAGCTTGACTTGGAGGACTTGACATAAACTTCGCCAGAATTTGGCTGTGAATTGAACTCCTCGATCTGAGATAATTTCTTCAGGAAGACCGTGGAGTCGGAAGATCTCCTGTATGAATACTTGAGCCAACTTGGAAGCTGACGGAAGACCGGTGAGAGGAATGAAGTGTGCCATCTTGGTGAACCGGTCAACTACCACCCAGATGGTATTGAACTTGTTGCACATGGGTAAGTCTGTAATGAAATCCATCGACAAGTGGGTCCATGGTCGACGGGGAACGGATAGTGGAACCAGTTGCCCCGCAGGCGACTGGCGGGATACTTTATGTTGGGCACACTTTGGGCAAGATGCAATAAACTCCAAGACGTCCTTTTTCAGAGTTGGCCACCAATAGGACCTAGAGATAAACTCCAGGGTTTTTTGGATACCTGTATGTCCGGCAAAACGGGAAGCATGGGCCCAATGCATGAGCTTCTTCCTTAGCATCGGCTTCACAAAACTTTTCCCTGATGGGGGCGTAGAGTCCATCCCTACCGTGGAGAATGCCAACGGATTTATAATAGGATGCTTGTCTGAAGACTCTGACTCATTTTCTTGCTCCCATGAGCGGGAAAGGGCATCGGCCTTGCGATTCTGAGAGCCCGGACAGAACTGGAGTTTAAAGTCGAACCTGGAAAAGAAAAGTGCCCATCTGGCCTGACGAGGGTTGAGACATTGTGCGCCCTTCAGGTATAAAAGGTTCTTGTGGTCTGTAAGTATGGTGATTGAATGAGAAGCTCCCTCCAACATATACCTCCACTCTTCTAGAGCGAGCTTGATGGCTAGCAACTCCTGGTCGCCAATGGCATAGTTGCGCTCAGCTGGGGAGAACTTCCGGGAGAAGAAACTGCAAGGGTGTAAATGGCCATCTTTAGCCCTCTGAGATAACACCGCTCCTACTCCAACGGAGGAGGCATCCACCTCTAAGATGAAAGGAGAGTCGATGTCAGGCTGTTTCAGAACAGGCGCAGAGATGAACCTTTGTTTTAAAAGATGAAATGCTTGCATGGCTTCTTCAGACCACTTGGACGGGTTAGCACCCTTCTTAGTGAAAGCAGTAATAGGCGCCACAATGGTGGAAAAGTCTCGTATAAACTTTCGGTAATAGTTGGCGAACCCTAAGAACCTCTGGACCCCTTTGAGGGTTAAGGGTACCGGCCAATTTTGGATTGCTTGTAGTTTCTCAGGATCCATCTCTAGTCCGGAACCGGACACAATGTACCCTAGAAACGGAATGGACTTGACTTCAAAGACGCATTTTTCTAATTTGCAATAGAGATGATTGACACGGAGATGGGACAGAACCTCTTTAACCCAAAAACCATGTTCCTCTAAATCGTTGGCAAAAATGAGGATATCGTCTAGATAGACCACGACATGACGGTATAGAATGTCTCTGAAGATCTCATTGACAAAATGCTGGAAGACAGCTGGAGCATTGCTCAATCCGAAGGGCATGACGAGGTACTCATAATGTCCGTCACGGGTGTTAAAGGCGGTCTTCCACTCGTCACCCTCACGGATCCGGATGAGATTGTATGCACCTCGCAAGTCCAGCTTTGTAAAGATGGTAGCTCCGCTAACTCTGTCAAAGAGCTCAGTAATCAGGGGTAAAGGATAACGGTTCTTGATGGTAATGTCGTTCAAACCTCTGTAGTCGATGCACGGCCGCAGACCACCATCTTTATTTTTTACAAAAAAGAAGCCTGCGCCGGCTGGAGAAGAAGAAGGTCGAATGAACCCCTTTGCTAGGTTCTCTTTAATATATTCCTCCATAGAATGCGTCTCAGGCAGAGACAACGGATAAGTTCGGCCTCGAGGTGGAACCTTCCCTGGAACGAGATCAATCGGACAGTCCCATTCTCTATGAGGAGGAAGGATATCAGCAGAAGCTTTACTGAACACATCCGTGAAATCTTGATATGGAGGAGGTGGAACATCAGACGACCTGGGGGAGGAAGAACAGACAGGCAATACTTTAAACAAACATGTCTCAGCACAGGAGGAACCCCATGCCAGGATTTGCGTAGTCGTCCAATCAATTGTAGGATTGTGAAGACGGAGCCATGGAAGGCCCAGGACCACAGGATGTGTGGCTCTTGGAATCACTAAAAAAGAAATAAGTTCGGAATGAAGAACTCCCACTCTCAGACGAACTGGTAGAGTCCTTAAAGAAATAACTGCATCAAAAATTTTGCTGCCATCCACGGCAGTTAAAGAAATGGACGAAGGAAGTCTCTCGGTGGGTAGGGACCACCGTTTAACATAGGCTTCGGTAATAAAGTTCCCAGCTGCTCCGGAATCAAGGAGGGCAATGACGTTCCGATAACGTTGAGCAACTTGAAGCGAGACTGGGAGATTACAATCTTGAGGAGATGGAGAGGAGATCATTACTCCTAGCCGGCCCTCTCCTTGGCGAGCTAGGATTTGGAGTTTCCCGGACGTTTGGGACAGGCATTAATGGTGTGAGACGGAGCTGCACAATAGAGACAGAGAGACTCGGAGAGGCGTCTTCGGCGCTCAGCAGGAGTTAAACGGGAACGGCCAAGTTGCATGGGCTCATCTTTAGATGGTGACAGTTGACGAGGAGAAGGAGCAGAAGATTTTGGAGCAGATGATCTTCCACGCTCAGTTGCTCTCTCTCTGAAACGCAAATCAACTTTCGTGCAGAGTGAGATTAGCTCATCTAATTTAGAAGGCAAGTCTCTGGTAGCTAACTCATCTTTAATACGCTCAGATAAGCCATGCCAGAATGCAGCATACAGGGCCTCGTCGTTCCATGCCAGTTCGGATGCCAGGATCTGGAACTCTATCAGATATTGTCCTACAGTACGTGACCCCTGGCGTAAACGGAGAATCTCGGATGAAGCTGAGGTTACCCGGCCTGGCTCGTCGAAGATGCGCCTGAATGTTGACACGAAGGCAGTGTAGGAAGATAGCAGGGTGTCGGACCTCTCCCATAACGGTGATGCCCAATCAAGGGCTGAGCCACTGAGAAGAGAAATAATGTAGGCAATTTTTGTACGGTCACTGGGAAAATTGCCAGGTTGTAGCTCAAACTGAATCTCACACTGGTTGAGAAATCCCCTGCAGAATCTTGGAGATCCGTCAAATTTTGCTGGCGTTGGAAGATGAAGACGTGGAGCAGAAATGGGTAAGGTGGGTGGGGTTATAGCTGGAGTCACTGTGGTTGACGCACCAGACGCGCCTGATCCACGGAGAGTTGTCTGAATCCCATCCAGCCGAGTAGAGAGATCCTGGAGACAGCGGATGATGTGGCCCTGTGCAGCCTCCTGATGTTCTAGTCGGGCTGCCAGTTCTTGCATCGGCCTGGCCGCTTGATCCTGGTCTCCGGCTGGATTCATTAGGTCAGTGCTTACTGTCACAACTGAGGGCCTGAGCTGACGGGAGGCAGCCTCAGTTGTAGGGGCTGAGATGTACCGGAACCTGGGAGGTTGTATCAGACCCCTGGACATGTAAGTAACATGAATAATAACTGCCCGAAGGCGTGACCACGACAACTTGGATAAAAGTCAATGATGTTTATTATGACAACTCCGCAACACAGCAGCAGTAAAAGAAAACGTAAAAGTCAGCAAAGAATAAATACAGTTCCTGGGTACTACAGGATGGCAGGAGCCACAGGGCACTGGTAGTGTGAGATAGTTCTTATGATCTTCTAGATGGAAAGTCCTTACCAGGCCCGACTGTAGCAATGGAGATAACCCAGGATTGTGCCAGCTGGTGTTCCAGGAAAAGCTGGGTTGCTGAAGATAAAACAGCTGCTGTGGATACTGGCTGGAACCAGACTGTTGTTAGCACGGAGTGGATACTGGCTGGAACCAGTTAAATAATAAATGAACTTGGGAGCGATGAAATATGAACTGAAATGTAGAACTTGAGAGCGGAGAAATAATAATACCGGTGGAGAGTGGTAAAGTGTAGAAAGGACACCGGCCCTTTAAGGGAAGCTGTACTCTGCTGGAAGCTGAGCTGGAAGCAGGTAATGTTGTAGCTGGAAACAGATGAATCCACAATGGATTGGAGAGTCAGGCTACACCGCAGGTGGAATGCTTGTGCGGGTCTCTATGGTGGAAGTCTTGAGACAGGAGCTGGAACCTGGAAGACAATCACAGGAGAGAGACAAACAGGAACTAGGTTTGACAACCAAAGCACTGACGCCTTCCTTGCTCAGGCACAGTGTATTTATACCTGCAGCAAGGAAGGGATTGGCTAGGCAATTATGCAGATTATCAATACTGAGAACAGATTGGTGGAAATGATCAACTGACAGAATCCAAGATGGCTGCGCCCATGCAGACACTTGGAGGGAAGTTTGGTTTGTAATCCATGTGGTAATGAAAACAGTAATGGCGGCGCCGGCCACCGGAGACAGGAGGCGCCAGGCTGACAGATGCACATCCAACCACGCGGACACAGCGGAGGCCGCGGCTGACGTAATCGCCACTCAGACACTCTGCATGCAGAAGTTCAGGGACGGCGGCGGAGGCCGCGGGAGACGCCATGCCAGGTGTAATATGGCGTTTACTGACAGCGTCCCAGAGTGACAGGAGAGGATACAGGAATGTACACATCAGGATAACAGATGGGATCCGGTCCTGGAGCGCTGAGCCAGCCTTAGGAGGCATCTGATGGGTAAGAAATGGCGTCCAGATACCCGGATCGTGACAACATCATGTCACTGCCCCTGTCACATGCAGCCCTGTCCTCACTGACACATCACTCATCTCCTGATATACTCTATGCTGCCGGAGACCCTGCACCTCCCACTATATAACTCTCAGTCTGTGGCTTCCTGCTGCCTCCATTCCCCTCCTCACATCATGTCACTGCCCCTGTCACATGCAGCCCTGTCCTCACTGACACATCACTTATCTCCTGATATACTCTGTGCTGCTGGGGACCCTGCTCCTCGGACTATATAACTCTCAGTCTGTAGCTTCCTGTTGCCTCTGTGCTGTAACACAATCCTGCACACGAAATGTACAATTATAAGCTGAAAACTCAGCGGTCTGTTTTGTAGAAGAGATACAATGTTGCATTATAGTAATTAAAGAATGTGACAGTGTTATTTTCAAACTTTATGGGCACATGTAAATCATAATGTGTTATTATAAAAATATCCCTATGTTGCAATTTATTTTATTCTGGAGCTGTTTCAGTAACATGATATTACTGCAGTGACGCTGGTTACACCATCAGAAAAGAGGAACCGTGTAATTAACCCTGTATTTCCTGTTATACCTCATGGCAGACTACATATTAAGGCAGTGATTTTCAACCTTTTTTCCCTCACGGCACACCGAACAATATTTTAAAATTGCCAAGGCACACCATCAGTTCCCCACAGAAAAAAAACAACACACACACATTGGCCCTCACAGTAAAAAAAAAAATCCACACAAACATTGGTTTACACAGAAAAAACAATCACATTGCTCCCCACATAAATCCTATTGCTCCCCACATTAATTTTTCACATTGTTCTCCCCATAAATCCTTATTCTCCCCACATAAATCCTATTGTTCCCCACAGGAGAAATAAAATAACAAATATCAGCTGTACTCCTCCCTGTCCCTCAGTGGCGGGCGTTGTTCATAGTGGAGTTC